>NW_005871746.1:153366-286258 GCF_000147115.1 Myotis lucifugus | reverse complement strand
GTGGTGGGGGAAACCATGGCCCCCCCCCGGGGAGCAATTTTCCCCATCAGGGCAGGGCAAAGGGCGGGGGGCCAAAGCCTCCCAGAACAAAGCATTTTGAAGAAGCGTTCAAGCCAACGACCAGGGAAATCCCGCTGGAGCAACCCATGGGCCAACCATGTGTGGGGAGCCAAGAAAGCCACGTGCTGGGAAAATGAACTTCCTGGGAAGCCAACCGTGGAAGCCCAAGGGCTTTGCACACCCCATCTCCACCCCTTCAAGCTCGGGTCCCAGGCAGCACCGACTGACCACGAACCTGTGGTGCTAGCGCCATGGCTGCCAATCATTCACTCCCCCGCCCCCGGGAAACGGCACCCAGATTGCTCCCCAGGAGGCCCCCCCGAGACCTAGTGACTAGGTGACAGGCTTTCGGTCACACAGACGTGCTGGTGGCACGGGCAGGGGACTCCCAAGGACTTGGAAGGATGACCTCTTTCCCTCCATGCCTCCTTCTCTGACATCAAATCTCGGATGAACTGAACACTGTTAAACGAGTACACAGACTGATTGTAACCTTGCACCATCACGGAGAAGCTTTCTATCTGACGGGACTCAGTGAGAACAAAAAGGTAAGCAATCGCACTGATTTGCTCACGGGCACCTCAGAACCTTGCACGCCGTGAGTGTGTGTCCCTTGGCCCTTCCTCCCCCCACAGCCAGAGAGGTGGGGGTCAGACCCTGACGGGAGACGGAGCAGGGACTAATGCGTCTGAGTTTATTATATAGGTTCCAACAAGGGGTCTGTGTTTGTTTAGCACCGACGGCCTCTGAGAGCCAGTGACAAGTCAGAAGACATTTCTGCCTGAAGCCTCGGGGATGAGTGACATGACGCTGCTGAAAGTCCTGCTGCTGTGAACGAGAAGGCTGCCCCCCCCCTCCCATGCCCCCCTTACTGCTGGTGCTGGTTTTAAAGGGACTGTCAGCACACCCACATGCAGGTATTCAGGAATATGGCTTTAACATTTAAGGCGCCTTAATACCTAGTCTTTCCAAGCATTTTTATCAGATGACATGAATTCACCGCTATTACTTTTTCAAAAGAGTAAGAAAAAAAAGTCAGTAAAGTCATCAGAATACGTCCCCCTCTCCCTACCCCACTCCACTATTGAGGGAAACGCTAATCATAGCTCATAAAGAAACACACCCCAAGATCTTAGGCAACATTCTCCTGATGGAGCAAAAATGGTCCTTCAGAAAAATCAATCGAGCGAGCGTCCAAGAACTCGGACAGAATGGAGACGGCTCAAGGCACACACGTGTCACTGCTTCAGGGAGAAGACCTTTCCCTGCAGGGCGGGGGTGGGGGGGGCGGGTGCTGCACGGCCGTCACAGCCTAGTGCAGTCCTGAGGGGGCTCGAGAGAATGTTTACTTTTGATTTAGTCTGAAATGCAGATCATTTGTCCACGAACAGGCCACTGGCTTCTGTTGGTCTTAACTGTCAGTTATAATCACTTTAAGCCTGAATGTTTATAATAAAAAAGGTAAAAGGCCTCATTCATGTCAGGCATAAAGTTTTCTTTTAAAAATACATGGAAAACCTAAAAAATCAGATCTGAAATGTTGTATATTACACTCTGAGATCTTCTCAGTTTTATCAGATTTTATTTTATTTTTGTTGCTGTTAATACTCACCTGAGGACATTTTCCCATTGATTTTTAGAGACAGTGGAAGGGAGGGGTAGGGACAGAGAGAAACATCGATGTGAGAGAAACACATCGATTGGTCGCCCCTCCTGTATGCTCCCAACCAGGGTCAGGGATCGAGCCGACAATGGAGGCATGTGCCCTTGACTGGAATTGAACCCAGGACCCTTCAGTCCATGGGCCGACGCTCTACCCACTGAGCAACACCAGCTAGGGCTGGATTTTAAAGTGTTTTTGTTTGGTCTCTAGGACTAGAGGTCTTAGTGGCATATTCATGTCTGCTCATTAGAAAGCTAAATCCAATTAGGAAAACTATCAACCCCCCTGAACAGCACCCGAAACCCGACTTTGCCTTAAAGAAGAGCATGCGGGGCAACAGCTGCGTCGCCTGTAGGGCACCCCCCAAACCTGGATGTTAAACCACGTCCGTCCCAGGCCTTGCTGGGCCCCCACGCGCAGCTGGGACAGCTCCTCCCCGTTGGCTCCTGGCTTGCTTGCTGTCGTCCCCTGGTCCCTGGATCCCTGGCTTGCTGACATCCACCCTCACTCCTTCAGGGCGGGGACCTTCTGGACTGCTCTCCTCGCTTCTTGGATTTGGGCCTGTTCACTCCTTTGGTCTTGGAACCCGAGGCATCTGTGTGACCCTCCCATTGAGCCCGGACCCCAGAGAACTCCCCTCGGAGGTGCCCAGGTGGGGTGGTGGGTGAAGTCACTGATTCTCCCAGCGATGACTATGAGCTTCCCTGCTCCAGGAGAAGTGAGCCGCGGCTGCGGGCGCTTAGTACCGGGTTTTGTGGAAAGTGAACCGTACGCTCTGAGGAGGTGGGAGGAAGGAGCCCGGGGTGCTGGCAGGTGCGGTCCTGGTCGGGAGCCTCAGGGCAGGGCTGCCTCTCGGTGGGCGTCTGTACCTCTGTAGCTTCAGCTTCCTCATCGTCCCTTCAACAGCCACGGGCTCTGGGCTGGTTTTGCCTTGTTCTGCCGATATTTGGGGCCTCTCTCATCTTTGGGGTTTGGCCGTGAGGCTGAAGGAGCTCCGCCAAAGGCTCCGCCGTCCTGCCAAGGAAGGCACCTGCTCCCACTGGGCGAGTAACCGAGGAAACGGTCACGTGGGGGCTGCCTGGTGACGCCCCCCCACCCTCCCATCCTGTCTACAGAGTAAACAGGAGCCCCCCTACTTTTAATAATCAGGTGACGCCACTCGCCTGCTTCGTCTCCTCCGCTGGCTCCCCGAACGTCTGATCTGTCCTCGCCTGGGCCCTCTCCTGACTCCCTCTCTGCACCTCCTTCCTGCGCACCAGGTCGGGCGCTGCCTCCTGTGTCTGGGGCGCCCCACTGCAGACGTGGGGGCGCCGGCAGCCCCTCTCCTGCTCGCGGGAGCCGGGTGCCCAGGGTTTTCCCTGACTGACTCCATCTCAGCTTCAGGGCCGCCTCCCAGGGGGGCCGCCCCTGCCCACTCCACCTACAGAACAAACCGCGGTCGGTAGCTCACACCTTCCTTGTACATTTATCGTCTCATTGGAACCTCCTAACCACCTGGGCGGCACTAGCATCACCACTACATCCACCTCAAAACCCAGCTAAAGCCAGTCCTCCTGTCTTCACGCTTTTCTGCGTGATGTCGTTTTCTTCTTCGTTTACTCCTTTCACAACTCTAAATGTTGCAACCCCTCCTGTCTTTCAAGGCCCAGACTGAATTTTAGTTGCTCCAGAAAACAGTTCATTCCTTCAACTAAGCTGACCTCTCCCCTCTGACCTCCATCAGCGATTCTGCTCTAACCTGGCAGTGTGCTCGGCCCGTGTACCTCAGCCTCCGCAGCGCTCTCCGTCTCACACCACGGTCTCCGTCTATGTAACTCTTCCCTTTCTAGCTTACAAGGTCCCGAGGACAGGAGAGATGTCTGAGTCATTTCTGGGTTCTCCACGCCTAGCTCAGGGCCTGGCACAGAGAAGTGCTGCATAAATATTTATTTAATGAATGAATGAATAATTCAGGCAGGCGGGGGGACAGTTTACCTTTGCCTGAACAAGCGGCTTTCAAGCACCCTTAACACTCGAGAGGCACTCATTTGTCCCCACAGAATTAACGGGCTGACGTAGAGATCACCCCTATCTGTTTACGACAGGTTTCCAGGGACCTTGGGTAGAACCCACTTTGTTACTGTAGTTGATGGCTATGAAGATGGAAACCACAAATACATGTAACGACAAGCATCTTTTTGTGTGAAAACATTCCAGAGTTCAGCACAGTCTTCACCAGCAATTAGACCTGGCCGGGAGCAGGGCTGTGCCTCCGGACCGAGGACCCACTGCCCCCGCCCCTCGCTGTGGAGCCCCTGCCGCTGAGTCTGGAAAGCCTGCTGACTGAGTGGAGGCCGTGTTGGCCGCAATTCACAGTCGCTCCGGACTGTTCTGGTCCTGCCAGCTGGGCTCAGGGGCCAGCACCTGAGGGCCTCAGTGAGCACTGCTGGGATCTGAAAACCATCCTTTTCTCTTGGACCGAGAATGGAAAATTGATAACAGTGAAGGCCAAATAGGTGCTTCTGGAAGCCCTCTTACAGACGCTGGGTTTTGTTAAGTGACAAGGAAGGGCAGTTTGTGAACAACTCACTAGTGGAATTCTGGCGTAACCCTCACATAAAACCAGTCCTTTTACTAGAAGATCACAATCTCAGCTTCTGCTTCAATGCAAGTTCATTGTTCAGCACCGAGCAGTGCTTTTCTCCCCCCCGGAGCCAGGATTAGCCGTGCACATTCTCACACCCAAGTGGTCTCCCCGAGAGCCAGGCAGAAATTAGGAGATTAAGGGCACAATGGCAGCAGCTCAGGCCCACCTGCTAATCGCCCTCCCACAGGCGGCCACCAGCAGACCCAGGCCTGTGCTCTCATGCGGGCACTTAATTATCTCAGGGCGGGCGCCGTGCAGGAGGCAGGCTCGGGGCCTCTGGCTCCTCTTTGTCTCTGATTCCTGCTGGGCTTTAAGGTCACACCTTCCTGGACGCTGCGGGGCTCCTGCAGCCCAAAGAGGCGCTGGGGCACGACTCCCACGTCACCGCAGCCACACTCGCTTCTGACACGGCTGTGACCTCGCGGACACTCTGAGTCACACACGTAACAAGTGCTTTCAACAGGCTGCTGCAGTTTACAGTTTAGAAACAGAATTTCCACAAAGAGGGGAAGTAGAATGACATGGTCTGTAAGTATTAGAGGTACTGGAGGTGCCAGAAAACTCGGGGGATTAAAGGAGGGGAGGAGAACAGCAACTAGGGGTCACTGCTAAGAAGAAAATTATATTGGGTAAAATGGATTAAGAATTCTTAAAAACAACCAAGAGTTAATCACTAATTTATTTAAAAATCCAGTTGCATTAAGTACATCGAAACAATTGTACTTCTCTCTGCACGTGCGCACACGCACAGACACATACACTTGGGTTTTACATATAAACTTACACACAGACTTCAGTCTGCTGGGACAACCCTTAGGCATGTCTAGGAGGCCTCCATGGAAAACGCTTACACTGCCTAAGCTGGGACTATCCCATCTACCACTCAAAAATTTCAAGTCAGACCCTTGAGTCATTCTGGATCCCTCCCTTCCGTCCTCCTCCCTCGTCCTCCAAGCCAGGCACATCCCTCCCACTCACTCTGTCCCCACAGGCCCCCCTAGTCCTGCCCCCGCTAGGCTCCCGCCACCCGGTTCCTCGTGCCCTTTTCAGGGCCGGGCGTTTTGTAACAGAAATGTGGTCCTGTCGCCCCTCGAAGACAATCCAATCCCCAGGCGTCCACACCTCCCGTCAGTCTCCCTCTCGGCCGCCCAGAGCTCCCCTGTGTGGGGCTCATCTAGTACCTCACCTGCCACTCTCCTCAGTGTCCGTTTGGTGCCGCTCCCTCAAACTGAGACCGTGCTGTGCACACAGAAGAGCCAGGGCCAGGAGGGTCCCCTGGGGGAAGGGACGGCATAGGGGCGAGTGGGTGGCACACAGCCTCTGTGTGGTGTGTGGGCACCTGCTCTCTCCGGTCACAGACCCACAAACAGCACTCCCTGTGTGCCCACCGGCTCAGGAAGGGAACAACTAATGGAACGCTGGCCGCAGGCCGTGCATGGCCCCCGACCCTCAGTCTTCATCTTCATGGACATGTGACTGGGTGGGTGAGACTAAGGAAGAATAGGTGGCTTAGGGGTCCTACGCACAACACAAAGAATGTGGAGAAGGTTCATTTTAGAAAAAAATTCTGTCTTTTAAGATATTCTGAATATAGTCAGTGGCATTCTGCGTACACTGAATATGGATGGATAATATTTCTTTAAATGTGTAGACTTTAGAAGTTTCAATAATTAGTTTTATTCTTTTTTATATGTTTTTATTGATTTCAGAGAGAGGAAGGGAGAGGGAGAGAGAGAGAAACATCCATGATTAAGAGAGAATCATGGATTGGCTGCCTCCTACATGCCCCCCACTGGGGATGGAGCCCGCAACCCAGGCATGTGCCCTGACCGGGAATTGAACTATGACCTTCTAGTTCACAGGTCGACGCTCAACCACTGAGCCCACCGGCTGGGGCAATAACTAGTTTTATTCTTGAAAAACCCCTAAAAAATGATTTGTATGCAGTGCTGCTTGTAATTTAATTGTCAGGAAATTATTTTACTGAAGATCCTCCGTATCCCGGAGGCGAGTCCCACGGCATCGGAAACGCTGAGTCGCCCCTGCGGTGGGGTCATCGGCCTCCCGGAGGACAGTGCACACCCGCTACAGTCACACCCGTGCGTCACGTGTGACTTCAGGGAGCTACTGATTTTGGACGGTCCTCCCCTTGTTCACGGGGATCCCGTGGAATACGGGGCGAAGGGGAGAATAAACACCCCCAGTGGCAGTGAACACGGGCGGCACCCCAAGGCCCTGCCTGATCGGGGCGGGGCTGTGTCGCTGACGCAAGGACGCACAGAACCGCCTGACTCCTCTGGCTCCGGCTGGCCTGTCAGGTCTTTCCCATCGGCGAGTCAAGTTTATGACGCCAACAAGGAAAACAGACTCTGACAGGAGGCTCAGCCAATTTCCATACGGGAACCAATAAGGGCAGAGGCAGGACCACAAAGAAGAGGCCACAACGACCACCTGCCTCCCTAGGAAATGACCCCAAATTCCCAAAATTTAAGAGACGTTTCACAATTTCAGTCCAGACGGACCTCAGGAGGCACCTTACCTTCCGGTGAGAGCCCAGCACAGCGTGCAGGCGCCCTGCAAGAGGCCGGCCGCGTGCTGCAGAAGCGAGGCCAGCCTGGGGTTCTCGTCCACCGGGCCCTGCACGGACAGGAAGCAGCCGCACAGCTTGTGGATCAGGCCGATGCTCACCACGTAGCTGCAAGTGCAGAGAAGCGTCATCACCGGCACAGGCTGGCTGCACCTCCCTTCTAGACCCATCTGACCAAACAGAAGCAAACAAGCTTCTCAAACAAGGTCCTCAAACAAGCAAGCACAACACACGTTTGAGTAAAACTGCTCAAGTGACAACTTCTTGAAGAATTAGTCCTGAGGAATGAGCTATTTCTGTAAGTGGTTCTCTTCTCTCTGAGTTATTCTAACACTGGTCTTCCAGGAAGATGACTGAACGGGATCCCCTGACCACCCGTGGGGTCTGGAGCCTGACAATAGCTGGAATGCTGTGTGATGACCTCTGCACTCCTGAGGTCAGTATTTCCTAAACTCCGATGCTGCCCACAGCCCCCTGTTCAAACGGAAACCTCTACTGCCAACTGTAGGCTCCCTGTTTAAAACCCTGACACTATGAGGTACAGAACCAACAGTGAGAGGCTCACTGCTTTCTGCTCTGAAAAGTGCCAGCCCTAAGAGCTGACAGTTAAGGAGGCACCGTCATCTTTCCAGTCCACTAGTTTCCAGAGCTGCTCATCACAGTGGAAGAACAGCAGCAGCTGTTGTAAGAGTCCTCAAAGCAGCAATCATTGAAAATAACATGAAAGACTATAATGATCTAAAGACTTGTAGATCACCTTAGCTTAGATGTTTTATTCTGACTCAGTGCTACTGCATTTACATGTATGAAAGGACAGGACTACGCATGTAGCCATTCTGAACATCAACACGCTAACTTCCAGGGATGCGTGTGCAGGAGTCGATGCGTCTGCTCCTAAGTGCATGCCCGTCCCCTCTGGGTAAGGAGGCGAGTCTGAGGAATCACTCATGTTTGGAGCCTCTTCCGAGTTCACAGAAGGTGCAAGATCCTGGATGCCCGCCCTTTCCTGCGACACCAGGAGTGTGTTCCCCAGGCTACGAGCAGCGGCGTGTGCCGACACCGGGAAGCCCTGTCCTCTTCCAATGAGGGAAACGCACAGGCGGCCAGGCAGGCACGGAGGGTCGTACGACAATCACATCTAACGGAATCAAACCTGTATTCGCACAGAACTTCCCGAGTTAGAAAGTGTGTTTGCATGACCATCAGTGAACTGTCTTCACAGCCCACAGGGAGCGGGCAGGGACCGCCTGCTTCCCCTGTGTGTATCCTGGAAAGACAGGCCCATGGACATGCCCAGCGTGTCCCCCCTCCGCCCCCGGGGTCGGGGGCTGTTAGTGTTATGCCTCCTGCAGAGCCTGTGCCCCAGGACAGGCTGAGCATCGTCTCTGTGGCAGCGGGGGAGGTCCCGGGGGGCCCATGACCTGTGGGGGACCCCTCAGCATCTTCGGGGAAGCTGGCTATGACCACGGGAAGAATCTCTCTCCACTGGGCTATCGGCCAAGAGAGATGGGAGTCTGGGCTTGCTGGTGGCCCCGTACTAGTTACATGCAGAACCCACGCTGACAGAAACAAGTAGAGACAGAAGAAAGAAAAGAGGCTCAGGTCTGTAGATTCAGTACAATCCCTCAGCGAAAATTCCAATGGCATTTCTTACAGAAACAGCAAAAGCAATTGCATGGAACCACAAAACACACCAAATAGCAAAGCAGTCCTGACAAACAAGCAGAGCTGGAGGTGTTGCACGCTGAGTCCCACTCTATTACAAGCTACAGCAATGAAAGCAGGGTGGTCCTGGCATGAAGACAGGCCCATGGGCATGAGCATCATGGTAGAGTGTCCCCTTCCATTTACAGCTGGTACGTCACCTATTAGCCAACAAGGTTCCCCTGATCAGCACTGCACACGGTGGTACCTATGAAGGCAGGTGTATTAAACTCGGAGGGGAGGGGAGGCGGGGCAGGGAGGACAGGAACGGTGCACACAGCTCGGAGGCCTGGCTGCCAGGGCCAAGGAGGTAGCCAAGGAGGAGTTTGGAGCAGCCACCACTCTGACCCAATGGAGGGTGGGGGCAGCAGCAGAGTAGGAGCCGGAGCTTCCGGCTTCCCGGTCAGAGCACAGCAGAGCCAATGGCCACAGGGAATGGGGTAGCAGGGGGTCAGTGGTGGGGGGTCCACCAACCCAGACGTCCCCTGCCCTGGTCGTGGTGGTGGTGCTCTGAGAGCCAAGCACCCGACACAGCAGAGGCAACCACCCCGCTCCCTGCTCCCTGAACCCAGGCTACCACTCCCTAACCCACAGTCATTCCCCCCCACTCCCTCCTCGTGCAAGTAGCTCAGGTAAGAGAAAACAAAAACTTGGGCTATAGCTCCATCTACTGGAAAACAAAAGAAGGACTCGTAATTATCAACCTGCTCAATTGTTAGAGTCAGAACAATGCCTTTCTGAGCATTTCCTCACCTACAGGGCTGCAAAGCCTCCTCCACTCAATACCTTACACAAATGGGAGCTCCATAAATGGTAGCTGTTGTGACTGTTTAAGTCTGCACCAAATTTATAGACAGAGATGATCTGGGATAGAAGGATTCTCAAGGAATTCTCTGAGTTGAAAAGAGCTGATAGCAAGAAAGTTATAAAACCTGGACACAACATATTCATATATGAAAATATCTAAATAGCAAGAATGACAGATGAGCACCAGCTACAGTCCTTTTCATTAACAAGTGCTCCTTCTCTCTACACAATGTCGCGTATTCTCCATCAGGAATGAGAGGATGGTGTTGTGAGAACCACTGCCATCACATGGGCCCTGAGATTTAAATTACCTTAACTTTTTTTTTTTAAACAAAGAAGAAAGTATTTTAAAATCTAGCCATTTTACCTGATGAGGTCCTGAACGCGACTGTTAAAGGCATCACCTGGTGAGGGTCTGTTTTTCGTTTCCTCCGTCGATGTCTTTGGTGTAGCTGGCCGGCTGTTTCCATCCGGTCGACTGGCAATCAGGCAGCCAAAGACCATAGAACTGACTTTGAGAAGTCCAGCTGTCAAACCTTCAAAAACTTGCTTATTTGTATTTCTCCCCAAAATAGCATTATTCTCATCTGGAACATAAACCTAGAAGGAAATAAATACAGTAATTATGTTTAAGTAAAACCACCAAAAATGGACAGAGATGATGTGGAAAATTTCTGGAATCATAAATAATTTTGAAATTCTAGAGTTGGCTATCTGAATGTGCGAGCGTTGGTTGTGAAGTCAGACTGCTGAGTTCAAATCTCAGCTTTGCCCTTGCTAGCTGCATGACCTTGAGCAGGTCTACCTCCAACCTTCAGTTTTCTCATTTGTAAAACAGGGTAACAACAGCTTCTTTTTTTTTTTTTTTAAATCCTCACTTGAGGATATTTTTTCCATTGATTTTTAGAGAAAGTGGAAGGGAGAGGGGAAACACTGGGAGAAATATTGATGTGAGAGAAACACATCGATTGGTTGCCTCCTGCACAAGCCCTGACCAGGCCTCAGGTTGGGGAGGAGCCTGCAACCCAGGTACATGCCCTTGACCGGAATCGAACCTGGGACCCTTCAGTCCGCAGGCCGATGCTCCATCTCTGAGCCACAGCGGCCAGGGCTAATTTACTATTTCATTGGGGCTTTCAGCCCAATGTTATAAACACCATTTTGGCAGTTTCTCATAAAGTAAACACAAATTGAAAAGCTTCTCTGACAACCTGGCAGTCAGACAAAGACCCTGCGGCTCAGGCTGGTCAGGTCTGGGGTGAGTCAGAGCCCTGGGCTGCCCTTCCCTTTCTCGTCATGATTCCTGTTTCCAACCGCCTCAGTCAGTCTCACATCAACTCGATCACATCATCATGGTTTTCCACATCTTCTTTTTTTTTTTTCCCTAATTTACTCACTTAGTATTGATCCTTACTGCTGAGAATGGAGTTTTCTTTTGCTTATTTCATCCAGGAAAAAAATTCAAAAGTGCCTGAATTAATTCAAGGAGGGGCTTATCTTTAGTGAGACTAAAAGTTCTTTCTAATCTTCAAAACGAGATTCGACACAAGGAACCTTGAGGAGAAGCTGTCTGCACTGTGCAGGGCGTTCTGGTCAGGCAGGGCTCTGTCCTGTCTTCTGTCCAGCTGGGTATCGGTCACCTGCCTGGGGTGAGAGAACCCTGCGCTGTGGGACGCCGAGTGGTGAAACGCACCCCAGCTCTGGTGCTCACGGACCAGCACTTGAGTTTGAACTTCCTGCCTCACAGTGGCCAGTGAGGGGCCTTTAGGGAAGGTGTGCAAGCCCCCTCCCCCCACCAGTCCCAGCCCTGGTCTGCTGCACACCTGGCCCACCTGAGCCTGGAGCACATTCCCTCCGGGTGGGTGGTCTATGAAGGGCAGGGCAGGTGACCTTCCCAGCAGGCGCAGTACTTGTAACTACCCCGCTGGTGAGCGCAGGCCTGGCCTGGGACACACACAGCTATGAGCTTTGGCTCCTGGGAACCTGCTCCTCAGGCAGAATGTAAAACCACAGCCTCTCGTCTATGGATGAAAGGGATTCCCTTCATATATTTGTGCAGAACACACTGGCACCGTCACTGTCTTACTCTTAATGTACCAGCAAACGACAATTTGATTTCATGTTTGTATTCTTATCACAAAATCTTCCCTTTCAATCTTTTTTATTTCTCCATCTTCTATTTAAGGAAACCATGATCCAAAGAAGCCACTGGGACTGGAATAAGTGCTACGCGCTTATTCTAAATCCATTCCAAGGAGAAACCCAATATTTATGGGACCAAGCTCCTGAAGCAAAGTGTTTTAGCAAAATTAAATTAAAGTCATCTTCGCTTTTAAAAGACAAGCTCAGATTCTTCCCCCCCACTACCTCCTACCACCAAAGTGGTTTCAGGAACATTCTAAATTCTTTTTGCAATACAGAAAGATGCTTTTATTAGCGGTATAAATCCATCCTCTGTAACATGACTCCATGAGAGAGAAAATTAACTTGGTAATCAGTGGTAATTCTACCCAACTAATTTTTAGCATTGTGAAGTCGGGTTTACCTATTTTTAGTTGTATGGTGTGTTCGTAACGGTCAGAAGATGAGTTAAGTTCACTGAGAACCAACAGGAGGCTGACAGTTTAGAAAGCGCCTGTCAAGACACTGAGAGAGTTCAGGGGGGAAAGGAAAAGCACGTTGAAGGGTCCCGGCAGAGGACACAGGTTTTCACATAGTGGTCACTATTTTATGTCCCTTAGCAAACTGTCCTTAGACATACAACAGTCCTCTCACCACTGGTCTTTTATAAAACATCTATGCTCGTGTCATGTTGTACATAAAACCACAACTCATAACGGATATTAACCATGATGATTTCCTTGGCTTGAAAGTATAAAAAGAAACTGCATGGGAATGGCTAATAAGTTTTCAATATTATCTTTGTAAAATTTCTACAAGCAATAAAGAGGACATAATATTTTATCCAAAATGTCATTATCCTTTTAAATATATTTATTATGCCTTCCAGTCTCTGTTTATATATATATTTTAAGTAGCCAAAGTCCTAAATAATATAACTTTAGCAAACTTTATGGTACAGGCCTCAGTAGTCATAATGGTTTTAAATTTCTTTGTTATAAATGTTGAGTCAGATTCTTCTGCTCTTTTCCTCTCTTGCACAGTTAAAGCCCCAAAGCTCATAAAGCCAACGGGGCCCTTCCCGACCTGTGCACGGCCTCATCGCCTCCAGCTTCTATGCCACTCGGTGGTTCTCTCCCTGAATCCTCCTCCCCCAGGTGGGCTTGTGGCCCGCCCCCCACTTCCTCTAGGTCTATGCCTAATGCCACCACATCTATAAGCCTTTATTCACTACCTTTTCTTTTAAAAGATGTCAAGCTGCCAGAAAAGCCAAGGAATAGCATACAATGAACTACATTCTTCTACACAGATTTGTTAATTGATGTCATTTAGCCACATTTGCAAAAGCATATTTTAAAAATAAATTTGATTGTAAACCACCTATTTTAAGTGTGTGCATTAATAAATTTTGACAAAAGGAACGTCCTGTGCAAAACCATCGTAATCAAGAAACAGAACACTTTCATCGCCCCCAGAATTCCCTGTGCTCCTTCCAAGTCCATGTCCTCCATCCCCAGGGCCCTGGGCACACCCATCTGCTTTGTCTCATCGTAAGTGATGTGGCATTTCCTAGCATTTCATATTGCGGGACCATAAAAATAGGTAGACTTTAATCTGGCTTTCCCCCCACCGAGTAATGCTTCCTGAATTATGAATAACTCATCCATGTTGCTGAGAATATCAATAGTTCATCCATTTTTGTTGCTAAATATTATTCCAGTGTATGGATTACATGTTTGTCATTTCACCTGTTGGTGGACATGTGTGCTGTTTAGGAATGTAGTCATTTATGAATAAAATTTCTAATATCATTTTTGTGCAAGTCTTTTTTTTGGTGGGGAAATGTTTTCATTTTTCTTGGGTGAATAGCTAGGAGTGAGACTGCGGGGATGCAGGGGAAGGGTATGCTCGTAAGACACTGCCGACCCTAAAGCACACGTTTACAACACAGGATCTGTGAAACGGCATCGTCGAGATGCAGGTGAAAGCACACGACCGTTCAGGGAGCCTGCACCTTGCAGTGGTCGCCACGAAGACCCACCTGCTGCGCCGAGGCGAGGCGTCCACGGGAGCTGATGCTGCTGCCCCCTCTCCATGCAGCTGCTCTCTCAGGTGAGAGCGCCTGGGCAGGAGCAGAGGCCACCACGACGCACGCTGTTCGCCCATTTCCCGCCTCCCATAAACCTCCTCGAGAGCTTAGCTGCCTGAATGACCCTGTAATGTCTGGTGTGACTGTTCTTTCACTGACTGGAGAGCCAGAGGCCCCGAGTGCAAATGTGAAGACGCTGCATGGGCTTCAGGAGGCAGGCAGCCAGCGCGTCCCTGCAGGTGCTGGGAGGCCTGTGTGGGCTCCTCCCCTGGCCCCTCCTGCTCTGTCTCACTCTCCTCCCAGGTCCCCCCTCGTCCCTGCTTTCTGATGCACGTGCACACGTGTACGTGGAGGAGTCACACCCTCGACAGGTTTCTTCATCTCAGGCTTCTGCTCGCTGCTCTTCCCCCCTGCCAGACACAAAGGGAAAGGGTTGTTTCCTTCCATCGCTGGCGGAACCCTCTGTTCCTTCCATCGCTGGCGGAACCCTCTGTTCCTTCCATCGCTGACGGAACCCTCTGTTCCTTCCATCGCTGACGGAACCCTCTGTGCCTTCCATCGCTGACGGAACCCTCTGTGCCTTCCATCGCTGACGGAACCTTCTGTGCCTTCCATCGCTGGGGGAACCCTCTGTGCCTTCCATCGCTGACGGAACCTTCTGTGCCTTCCATCGCTGACGGAACCTTCTGTGCCTTCCATCGCTGGGGGAACCCTCTGTGCCTTCGATGGCTGAGGGAACCTTCTGTGCCTTCCATCGCTGACGGAACCTTCTGTGCCTTCCATCGCTGACGGAACCTTCTGTGCCTTCCATCGCTGATGGAACCCTCTGTGCCTTCCATCGCTGGGGGAACCCTCTGTGCCTTCCATCGCTGACGGAACCTTCTGTGCCTTCCATCGCTGACGGAACCTTCTGTGCCTTCCATCCCTGATGGAACCCTCTGTTCCTTCCATCGCTGGCGGAACCCTCTGTGCCGTCCATCGCTGGCGGAACCCTCTGTGCCTTCCATCGCTGGCGGAACCCTCTGTGCCGTCCATCGCTGGCGGAACCCTCTGTGCCGTCCATCGCTGGCGGAACCCTCTGTGCCTTCCATATGCAGTTTTCTTCCTGCAGCTACATTTTGCCACCGAGCATCTTCTGAGACTCGTTGAAGACGCAGGCCATGGTGGAGAATGTGCCACTGTGGTCAGCTTGATGCCGCACGGTCAGTCACACACGCCTCCTCGGGAGCTGCAGAGGCGCTGCTGGGCTCTCGCTGCGGCGTCAGGTGCTCAGACACTGGGTTTGTGCATCTGGTGATGTTCACTCTGACCCGCGACAAGGTGGTGTGAGCCAGGTTTGTCCACCATAAACGTACTCGTGCTTTGGAATGACCATTTTGTAGGGATGCTTTTTGTATGTTGGATATTAACCCCTTATCTACTTCCCTCATTTCTGAGGCTGTCTTTTCACTTTGTGATGGTCCCTTTGCTGTACAGATCCTTTCAGTGACACAGTCCCAGTTGTTGTTTGTTTGTTTGCTTTTGTGGCCTGTGCATTTGGTGTCATAGCCAAACCCACTGCCAGACCAACGTCATGGAGCTTTTCCCTTGTGTCTTCCTCCAGGATTTAAGTCTTCAATCCACCCTGACTTAATACCCTGGGGAGGTTTCATCACTGTGCACGTGGCCATCAAGCTTCCCCACTGCACTTGCTGAGATACCATCCTTCTCCCTCTGTGCAGTCTTGATGGTCAAGGGTTAGTTGAACACGCGTGGGTTTACTTCCTGGTTCTCTGTTCTGTTCTGTGGGTCTATTGGTCTGTTTTTAGGCTGCTTTTCTCTAATGTTATTTTTTTGAGGTTTCCACAGTGATTTATTGTTCATTACTTTAACAACGTTTACATGAAGACTGTTCACAATTAGACATCCTCAAACACTTTGCCAAAATGCTTGCTTTTTAAATAACACCGATGAACCGGTGGCAGCAGTTTCCCTTCCCGATGAGGCCTGTGGGTGTCGGTGGCCCGCCGATAAAAGGCCCTTTGACAAATGTTCTTGTCTCGGTTCTCCCGCCATCGTCTTGTCCAGCGCGTCCTGAAACCGGCTTCCGTATTCAAGCAGGTCCGGTGCCACCCCTTGTAGCTCCCGTTCATGTCGTGAGGAAGCTTCTTTGCCGGGTTGCCGCAGGAACAAGATGTCTGAGTAAATCACCACACGCCATCAGAAATGGTTTCCTGGAGTCTTTCCTCAGGCCCATCCTTGCTGAACACTGTGACTCTGTGTCCTATTCTAGAGGCAGTTCCCTCACAGCAGGTTTCTGGCACTGCGGTTACATCTACAGCTGTGCGTCAATACTGATCTGATTCATGGGAGCAGCTGCCGGCTTCCCCAAAGGCGGTGACGTGCTGTTCCCCATCCTCAAGGCCTCCCTGCGCGTGCTGCATCCCCACGAGGGCCGCAAGGTGCCAGATCATGGTCCGAGCGCGGGGCCCGTAGCGAATGGAGGGGACACAGGAAAACAGACCCGGGAGAGCCCGCCTCCAACGGTGGGCCCCTAGTTTTCTCTAAATTTCATCATTTCCTCCGTACGCAATCCCTGAGCTTAGCCCGTCCTTCCATATTTACTGGCTCCTTGAGGTGTAAAGTTGGGTAGTTTGAGACATGCAGGTCTTTATTGCTATAGACTTCCCTCCTAGCAATGCTTTCGCAGCATCCCATAGTTTGGGTGTATTATATTTCCATTTGACTCAGGTATGGTTTAATTTCTATTTTAATTTCTTGGCCCCATTTGTTTCTCATGAGTGTATTGTTTAATTTCCATGTATTTGTGAATTTCCCAGTTTTCATTCTGCCATTTATTTCTATTTTCATTCCACTGTGGTCAGAAAATACAGTTGGTGTGATATCAGCCTTCTTAAATGCACTGACGCATTTTGTGTTTCTGTGTGGATTTCTTTGGGTTCATCCTAGTTGGAGTCCATTGGACTTTTTGCATCTAGATATCCATTTCCTTCCCCAGACTGAGAAATTTTATGCTCTTATTTCTTTAAATACGCTTTCTGCCCTTCTCTCCCTCCCCCTCTCCCTCTCTCCCCTCCTCCTGTTGAGACTACCTTTATGCATGTATTGGTCGGGTGGTATTGCATAAGCCCTGTAAGCTTTTGTCACTCATTTTCACTCTTTTTTCGTTTAGTTCCGGTGACTGGGTAATTTCAAATGACTTGTCTCTAAGTTTACTGATTCTTTCCTCTGTAAGATCAAGTCTGCTCTTGAACTTGTCTGATTTTCCAGTTCAATTATTGTATTCTTCAGCCCCAAAATTTCTGTCTGATTCATTTTGAAAGGAGGAAACGAATACTGAGCCAATAAAATGAACTATTCTGTAAACCTTATTTGAATTTTCCAATCTTTTCACTCTTGTCCTTTTTCTGGTCTAAAATCCCACATTATATGTAACTGTCAGATCTTCTAAGTCTCCTCCAATCTGTGACAGTTCTCCGATCTTTCCTTGTCTTTCATGACATTGACACTTTTGAAAAGTATCCATCAGTTATTGCGTAGAATGCCCCTTACTTTGGGTTTGGAGACCTAGGTCTGACTCTTGGCTCTGTGATTTAAAACGATGTAGACCCTGGCAAGCCAACCCCTCTGGGACTCAAGTGTCCTTATCTGTAAAATGGGATAATAATACTGACTTTATGGTTTAAAAATTAAATGAGGCAATATATACATTAAAATGCCTGGAATACAAGGCCACACAACACTAAGTCTTTTCCCCTGGTCCCTGCTTTTTAACTATTTCTGATAGAATTTTGTGACAAAATGTCTTGCCCATATTTTAATGCCTTCTTTTATAGGTAAAACCGTATGTAATTTAGCCTCAAGTGATGAACCTGTGTCAGCACCATAAACAGCCACCGTTGTGTGTGCAACCAACAGTTCTATGTCTCCCTGTCAGGGTGCCTGCATATTGGGCTGCATCGTGCACTTTCTGAGTTTCAGCTGGAAACATGTGGGGACCCGTTTATTCACACGTACACGCATCCCCGATGCCCTGTGTGAGGGTCTTGGTGACAGTAATAGTCCTCGCTGACTTTATGGCTAGTGGGAGACGGGCTAGTAAAGGGGTCATTACAATTCAATGTGATTAGTTCTATGGGAGACGGATGCCGAGGCGAACGTCAGAAACCCTAGCTGGGCTTGGGGAAGGTTTCAGGAAGAAGGGGCCATTGTGTTCCAGCTCAGGTCTGCAGACTGTGTAGAAATTAACCAGATGGAGGAGGAAGGAGAGCAAAGGCATGCAGCTTAGAAAGAACTATTACAACTATGTGCTGAGTAGAAGGAAATCGGTTCTGAAGAATAAATCTCCCGCTGTGACTTACAGCGTGAGCGCGGGGCGTGCCAATACCCCAGGGACTCAGAAACCTCACCAGGAAATTTCTGGCCCAGGGCTGTGTTCTGGAGACATAAACCTTGGAATATTGCACTGAGCTGACCTGTTTCAACATCTGTGAACTGAAGTATAACTTAAGATTACAATCGGCTGCTTGTTCCCATTTCAAAAGTAAAACTGACAGAGGCATTACTTGCTTCAAAAAAAAAAAGTTAATGGCCGTCAAATATTCCTTTTTACGCTGGCCCGTCTGGTGAGCTGGCAGAGGTCTGCAGGCCTTCCCTGCTCTCCCTCCTGTAGCTCTCCCTCCTGGGGCCTCACAGGTTTGGCTTTGAGGCCAACGGACTCCAAACCCGTCTAACCATGTCAAGGTGTGGTCTCGGCAAGTGTTGCGGTGCATTACCTTCCCCTCCGAGCTCAGGGGAACCCAATACGAGATTTTCCAATGAAGAGGCTTCTCTGCTGGCCCGTCTGATTCTCCCATTCATCTCTACTTTGTTTCTCATCTGGAGAGCAGTGCATTCTTTTCCTTTTCTCCACAGGGAACACTTCTCAACCCGAACTACTTCCAACTCAAAGCAACAATATTACCTACCGTCAGCTGGTGTGTCAGGAGGTCCATCAGGAAGGTAATCTTGTTACTAAACAGAACGTCGGCGCAGTTTTCCGGGCAGTTGCTGCAGGTGAGGCTGTAAACGTTGATTGCGTTGCAGAGAGACCTAACGGGGAGAAAACACTCGCGTGAAACCTCAGCAGCTCTCCACACAATTAAAATACATACAATGACGGCACAAAGATCAGGCACGGACGGAACGCTCTAAAAAACAAGCCAAGTGTGAGGTGCAAGGCCCCCACTACACGTGAAAGGTTGTAACTTACACCCAAAGCCCCGTGTTCACGAGCACCGACGACAGGCCTCTTACTAATTCCTTATCTGCAGTAGGAGACCACGGAACACGCTCACCAGCGTATCTGATAATGTCTTCATAATCTAAGATCAGATAATACCCAGGAACTTTGGGTCCAAATGTCTTTGAATAACACCCAGAAAAAGGACCGGCCAAAGCGCCTGTTGCCTCTATTTAAAAAATTCTATTGGAGGTTTTTATTTTTCTTAATGATTTATGAGAATTCCCTCATTATAACTATAACAAAGGGTTAATATAGGTTCGTAATATTTTCTCCAGTTTACCTAATGCCTTTCATTTTACTTACATCATTTTTCAGGTATTTTTATGTATGAAAGCTACACAATTTTTTTCTTTAGAATTTCATTTTGTCTTCCCTTCCCTTTGTCCTTTAAAAACTTCTTCATTATGATACATTTGTATCCAGCCATTTGTATTCATTTTTCTTAAATTTTATCACCATATGTGGTAATTTTATGGTTTCATAATTCACTATCAAATCATTTAGAATTTACTTTGGCATGAGGCAGAAGCCTACATTTATTCCCCACATTAAAAACATTACTGAATAATCTACCTTCTCTCTACTGGTTTGAAAAGCCACCTTTATCATACTACACAGGATATACTCCCTGGCTCCTAGACTAAGTGATAACTGGCCAAGCACTGTGCCAGTATCATGTTGTTTGTGTGCTGTAGCTCCACAGTAAAATTAATGTATGAAACTGCAGATCCCTAAAGCCTTAAGAAGTGAGGTACTGCATTAGAATGACATGTGGAACTTTATAGCTTTATCATCGTATCCTATTTTCCCTTTGGTTTTGACCTATAATTTTATGGCCTTGGTTTTTAAATTTCTATTTCTCTGTTTCATTCCATTCAATCCCCAAAACTTGTCAAAAATCTTTTGTGGAATATCACAAGGCATAAACAGACACACAAACAGAAAAACGCAAACAACGCGTGGTGTGGGATTCTGTCCTCATCTAACGTGCTCTGTGCTTTCCATGGAAGGACACACTCAGCGGTAACCTGTGCAACGCCATGGGCCTCTCCATTCGCTTATGCTCACAAACTCTCCCAAGAAACTGCCACAAAGAAACTCCTTTCTGACGAGAAAAGAAGGGGCAACAATCGCAAGGTCAGGAAAGACCTGTCCACTCGGCTCTGTGTGAGGAGCACCTGTCTTAGAAAGGTCACTTCTGGGAGCCCAGCCTGGGTGGTCTGCCCGAGCCGCCCTGCCTGTAACCTAAGACTCCAAGGCCTGGAAGCAGTTTCTCTGACATCAGGCAGAAAGCCCAGATTTTAAAGTGTCTTCTCAGGGACGTTACAGTCTACTGTCCGTTCTGTCAGAAGTGATGTGCCTGGGCTGAGACAAAGGCTCTCTGCCCCCACTCATCAGGACACCACAGTGAGTCCCATGTCAGCTACGCCTTCTCCCTGAACAGCTTTCCTCTGAAAAGCAGAGGACAGGAAAGTCACCACAAAACCGGGTACTTCGGCCATAAGAACAGGAACACATTTAAATACGAAAAGGACAGTGCACCTCAGATACTGAGATGAGCACCTAAGACTTTATAAAACAGCTGAACAGAAAAGCCCAGGAAGTCGCAGCCAAGGCGGGTCCGCCAGGACAACGTCGTAAGCACGTGGCTTTCACGCAAGGCCGTCTGCAGCAGGTAAGACTTACCAGGAGACACTGTCCACCAAAACCCACCGTCTTACACTGATGTCAAGAGAACAGACATTTTAAAGCAACTGCCATGGGCGTTAAAAATCCAGAACCCCAATCACATTATAATTTTCCAAGCACCTTTGGTTTACATGAAGCATTTAATAAGTAGAATACAGTTTACCTGCATTATCATTCCTAAGTTATGTTTTGTCTTTGTAAAGCTCCAAACTAACTGGTATGGATACACTGGGTGCACCACGTGAGCTGGGCGGTCCTCCCAGAAGGGGCCTGGGGAAGGGCCGAGGGGCCCACCCTGCCACAGTCCCGCCTGCAGGGGAGGCGGGTTCCAGCTGCCCCACAGGCTCACCAGGACGCAGTCGTGCAGCTGGGCATTTTAAGTAATTTAATAGGCACGAGGAAGTCTCGTACTGCAGTTTTAATGTGTACTTCCTGATGATGTTGAGAGCTTTTCATATGCTTATGTGCCATCTGTGCATCTTCTTTGGTGAAGAATCTATTCAAATCTTTTGCACATTTATTAACTTTCAGTCTGTGATGGAACCGCAGCAGCTAAAACAGTTCCTGGTCATGGCAGCACTGAGCCCACACTGACTGGCAGGATGGAGGCACGATCCTCTCTCCCGCACCCACACGAGGTCACGTGGGAAGTTTGCAAACACGAAGGACAGCGTAGGATCTATCTCTGAGCTCATGTCTATACAAAGTAGAAAGACTCCAGTGTGTATTTTTGAACCAGTGAACCTCGAATGCTAAAACGACCTGGAGTCCTCACAGACGGCTACCAGAAGAGTGTGATCTGATTATGCTTATGAAGTTATTCGTCGCAGGAAGAAAAGTTTCCAGTGGAGTCTCATTTTCATCGTGTTCAATGGGTCTGCTGCAGCAAACAGATTTCAGATGTATAATACTGGTCAGAATAAAATATACTGAAAAAAGGAGAGAAAAATAGTACTTGACATGGAAAATGTATTTAAAAGAAGTTCTATATGTGGTCTTTCATATATGGGAATCTTTTAAAACTGTTATTATTTTATTTATAAAATTAGAAGATATTACATAGTACAATTATATGTGACAGAATTTGCTTGTTTCTCTGCAGTGGACATGAGACACCTGGTCAGTGTATGCTGTGGGTAAAGAGCACAATGCATATCGTGTTCTAAAATGTAACATTTTAATAATACCAAAATTAACTTTAAAATTAAACAGTTTTCATCATTATAAGGACACCACAGAGAAAGAAGTAAGAACTCTTCAACTAGATGAGTTATTTCAAGGGTTTTTGTTTAATTGGTGAATCTGGAACAATTGGAATAGGCAACTTAATTATTCCACAGAGACACATTCTGATTTTAGTTGGAAGATCATATATATTCTAAGCACCAACCTAACTAGCCTTTCTGTTCTTCCTAAAATTAACCTCCCCTTGAAATGTTATGTTTCAGAGATTATAATAATGGACTTAAAACTGTAGGGGAGCATAAAATTAAAACATTACTTTGAAACTCTAGTGTTGAACTCTGTTTTGTCTGATTACAAGGCAGTCATGGTCAGCATGCCTTCAGCTAGGTCTCAGCAGGACCTGGCCACGTAAGTGTGAATCCACATCAGCACGCCAGCTCTGGAGGAGACCCAGGTGGCTCGCAGTGCTGACCAGCAGGTTAAAGGCGACACGACGCATTTCTTTGCTTTAATCTCATTAGTGGCGCCGCAGCTGTCAACTGTGACCATCTCCGTGCAGCCTTTTCAGACATAAACCAAATGCCGCAATAAGTCAAATGGGAAGAGCATTTATCAATCACTATGGCTAATTAGCTTGCAAAACAGGTTTTTACTTTTATTGTGTAGGAGAACGCTATTTGCTTTTAGTAAGTCTTGATCTAAGAAGATATTTAAAATTATAGAATAATCCTGCCTACAAACGAGGACTTGTTTAACGCATGTTATTAACATGTGCCGGGGCCTTGGCATGGTGGATGTGAGGTGCATGTGGCTTCACTCCACAGCGTCCACATGCTCCTGATGGGCCGCCAGCCCAATGGCCCCTGACTCCGTCTCTGCCACCTGCTTTAGGTTCTAGAGGGCGTTTAAGGCAACAGGGAAACGCTGCAGTTCTTTCTCAGACTTCACTGCTAGTCTTCCTGGATCTTTCTGTCTCATACGTACAAGGAGTCTCAGTGGTTTGTGTTCACTTTCCCTTCTTGTAAGGACAACTCTTGTGGGTTAGAAAACGCACACAGATCTTTCCGCCATCGGTCCGTGCCGCCACAATGGTGCGCAGGAAGAGTGTCAACAATGCCAAAAAGAGAGGCAAGCACCAGGTTCTCATCAGGCCGTGCTCCAAAGTCCTCGTCCGGTTTCTGACTGTGATGATGAAGCATGGTTACATCGGCGAATGTGAAATTACTGATGACCACAGAGCTGGGAAAATTGTTGGGACCCTCACAGCAGGTTGAACAAGTGTGGAGTAATCAGCCCCGGATTTGATGTGCACCTCAAAGATCTAGAAAAATGGCAGAACGACTTGCTTCCGTCCCGGCAGTTTGGTTTCATTGTACTGACAACCTCAGCGGGCATCATGGACCATGAAGAAGCAAGACGAAAACACACAGGAGGGAAAATCCTGGGATTCTTTTTCTAGGGATGTAATACATATGTGGAAATAAAATGCCTCAAAGGAAAAAAGAAAGAAAGAAAGAAAATGCACACAGGCTGGAACTGCCCGGGTGGGCTCTGTGCACAGAAATGCCCGACCGAAGGGCACCCACACCTCTTTCATTCACCTCTACTTTGAGAGAACAGCAAACCCCAGACTCAGTACCAAAGAACTTCTGCACAGAAACGTCACCAAAGGCCACAGAAAGCAGACACAAATAAGCCAAGGTGGCAGGAAGTTCATGCCACACAGACAGCACTGTCCTGAACCAGGAAAGACGACTCCTGTCGCCTCACCTCTTAGGGCACTTCACAGTTCACAGGGACGCTCAGTGCATTCCAGCTGACCTGCACAACCAGCCGTGTGACCACGGGAGGAGACACGGCCACAGGGCTAAGGCACCGCCCAAATTCTCCCAGCGGGGAACTGGAGTCCAGCTTTGTCTGACGCTAGAGCTGGCGCTATTTCTGTTTTACCAAAACGTCTCTCAAGAAAAAGATAACATGGTTTGGGAATTTTTTTTTTCTGTTTTATCCCATGGACAAATGAAGCACTCACTTTTGTTGGGCTAACTAAATATTTAAAAGTTTTCTTCGTGATATAAATAAATTTTTATGAAAACTTCTCACTTAAACTCTGTGAGTACCCAGAAATTGTGCATGTTACAACTCAGGGATGCCAGACTTCTGAGGCAGAGCTCTGCTTCCACATCCCAGAGACCAAGGGGCTCTGGAGAGCAGGGGGCAGACCCAGGTCTCCGGCTGTGCAGGACCCTGATGGCCAAGAGCACTTTGCAGTCAAAGACCCAACTGCGCCTGCGTCCGTCCGAGCGACTGTCCGAGCGACGTGGCTGGGACTCTAGGTGACAGCAGTCTGGCCTCAGACGGTTTCCTGTGGCGAGGACTTGGCCTTCCTCCCTCGGGCTTTGTTCATGTGCTCACACCTTGTTCTGCAGGCAGCACAGGAAGCTGGCTTTCTCTACTGCTCTTCATTTTGGCTCCATTTCTGTCAGCAGTTACAACTGCCCAGGAGTTTACCAATTCCTCTTGATTTAGGGCTAGAGAAGGTCGTAGACCACAGAGATTTCCTTTTTATGGCTTCAGGCTCAATCTGCTTTTCTCCCTACAGGCAGTGTGAGCTTTTGCTCTTCAAGCCTGAACACACGTACCGTTTCCTCGTGGTCTCCCACATGGACACACAGGGCAGAAAGGACTCATAAACGGAAGGTGGAAGACAGATGAAGAGACTGTACTCACTTGGGAGGAATTCGTGAAACTGTGTTCACGTTCGCGGCTGGGACCACTCCTTGAAGAATGTGTTCAAGGGCTGTTAATCCGCCGGCAGCTTGAAATGCAATCTGATCGGCCACATTCTAGACAAGAACACAAACAGAAATTAGCTCAACTTCCCAGGCACAGAATGAGAACCACATGAAATATTTACTTGCAGTGGGACACATTCTGCTGGTTCAATTATTCTGCAAATATTTATTCAAGGCTAAGTAGGTCAAAAGTGGTGAGCACCAAGGACACGACTGCTGTCCCCCACGAAGCTTGAGATGTGGTGGGTGGGACAGCGCACATCCAGTGCCTATAAACAAGATGCTGTCGATGTGGTTAGTGCCTGGAGAAACGGGCACGCGCTTTAGGAGCACGAGGGGATGGCGGTCAGCACGGGTTCCGCTGACCACGTTGAGGCTGAAGTCAGGTGAGACAGGAGGGAAAGGAGCCAAGTGCTCCAGGCAGAGGGAGAACCATCTCATACAGAAGTTGTCACGAGACCCTGAAAAGGCAGATCATTCTGTAACAGTCATCACCACCCAACAAGGCAAGCTGCCTTCCACCAAGATTTCCTCTTCTAGAATTTTTCTTCAGTAATATCATCTAACATCTAACCACATAGCTATACCTTTTTTTTTTTAACCACTTCAGCCATTTTAGGAAGCATATTAAACCACTTTTGATTATTTCTGTGCATTTTCTGAATTGTTCACAGTGCTGGTGGGAAGAGGCTCCTCCAAGTTCTTGGCATCCCTCTGGCGTGCGGAAGGCAAGAGTGATCCTGGGGGCAGGTATGAGCTGTTCAGGCTGCACAGAGCCACTGCATCACATACGGACTGAGGAGGACAGCAACCCGTTATGGGCTGAATCGTGTCTTCCCTCCCAAACGCTTATGTTCAAGTCCCAACCCCTAGTCCCTCAGAACATAACTGTATCTGAGGATAAAGTCTTTTTTAAAAAAAATATATTTTATTGATTTTTCCACAGAGAGGAGGGGAGAGGGATAGAGAGTTAGAAACATTGATGAGAGAGAAACATAGATCAGCTGCCTCCTGCACACCCCCCACTGGGGATGTGCCCGCAACCATGGTACATGCCCTTGACCAGAATCGAACCTGGGACCCTTCAGTCCGCGGGCCGACGCTCTATCCACTGAGCCACACCGGTTAGGACGATAAAGTCTTTAAAGCAGTGACTAAGTTAAAGAGACGCTGTTAGGGTGGGTCCTACTCCAACAGGACCTGTGTTCTCACAGGGAGGGGAGCAGACACAGGGGGGCGCGTGCACAGAGAAGGCAGCCACTGACAGACCGAGCAGAGACGCCACGTGGCCCACGCTCTCAGGCCTCTGCACCGCACGCACCTCTCCGCCTCAGAGGGAACGATCCTCTTTCGCCCTCGGTGTCCCTACTGCGCCCGAGCTCCTGGGCGTCCTCACCAAAGCCTGGCGGCGAGGGCACAGTCTCAGGAAGTGCTCCACCTCTCCATGCTGCGGAGGCCGGGGTGGGGGGGGAGGGCAGCCCACGGACTGTCACGGGGTTTCCACGTGGAGACACAGGCAGTTACCCTCCGGTCTGGTCCCAGGACACACGCCCGATCCCTCTCTGGCATGAGCCTCGAACAAGAGCTCCTCACTGGAATGGAGTTTCATGCCCAAAGATGAAGGACATGTTCACCGTGAGCCTCCTTAGGAGCCGCGAGTCGAGCAGGGAGACAGGGACAGGTAAGGCTTCACACTGGAATGCAGTGCGACCGGGAATCACGTGCTTTCCAGCTAAAGCAAAGGCGCCTCGCCTCGGCCAGGCAGCGCTCCCACATGCGGCCTGCGCAGAGGGGACCCGCAGACTGCCTTCTGAGGCCTTTCCCACGCGGAGAGCGGCCAGCACGGCACGGGGAGGGCTGAGTGAAAGCAGACGCTCAATGTATACATCTCGCCTCCAAAACAAAACAAAACAAACCTCAAAGCTTTCATGCGGCTCCAGCAACATGGACGTGACCTCTTGAAAACTTAAGACACAGGCCCTCCAAGACATTAAGCAGGAAAAAAATCAGCCAATTTCAGGAGAGAAAGGCCATTCAAAGCCAGCCTTTTATTAATGTACTACTGAAAACTTAACATTTGCAGCTTTTCAAAGAAATAAAGCAAATAGCAAAATCAACTGTGAAATAAAACCTCACACATCGTCTGCCCCTGCAGCCGAGAGGGCTCTGGTGTGGGGAACGTGGGGTTAGAGATGCAACGAGCCACCCCACCCCTGGGCTCCCCGGTTCGCGGCCGGACAGAAACACTGCACAGTCCCCACCTCAGGGCCAACAGATGGACGGGGACTCAACAACAGGCGAACAAGTGAAAAGATTTCTCAGCAACGATGTCCTGTGAGGTGAGGCCGATGAGCAGGAGACACAGGCCTGTGAGCACGACAGGGAACCCCATCCCCTGTCTGCACAGGCGGACGCACAGTGCTCTACGTCCTGTGACGCTTCCACCTCAGGGGACAGAGAGGGAAAAGCAAGTGGGCTCCATGATGAGTTGTCCAAATGTTAAGTTAAACCACCTTCTTAAGCGTGTGGCATTGAATAGTCTACATGCAAAAGAGAGAAAAGGAGAAAAGGAGAAAGGGGACATCACTTCACAGCCCAGGAGGAAAGGGAGCGCTGGCCCTGTGCTTCCCTTCCCGTCTATCGCACCCCAGACGTCTCCTGCCCATCACTGCTCTCTCTCTGCCTGGATGCCTGAATGCTCCCAGGAGTCAGGATGCGCCTCAAATGCGTCGCCTTGTGCGTGTCCCCCTCCCGTGAGTGGCTAGGAAAAAAGCAAGTACGCTAAGAACGCTGAACCACAGTTATTCTCCCCACCCACACTGCCACCTGCTCAGCCTTCTCAGCGTGTCATGGTCACATGCCCTCAGTCCTGTGAGACCCGACTCCTTCCCGACCCCTCAGCCAGTCAGGTCTCTGCATGAAACTGCCCGTCCCAACGCCCTCCCCACTTCCTACTCATCCAGACGCGTGTGTGTCCACGCCCCGCACTGGAAGGCCCCACTCCCCTCTGCGTCCTCCCCGAGGGCAAGCTCAGGACGCACATGGCCCAGGCGCCCAGCAGGCTGCTCCAGGAATGAGAAGATCTCCTCTGGAAAGGGGACCTTTCCTTCCTCCTCCTACCCTTTTCCAAACACTCTGCACTCAGGCCCGTGAAACGGGAGCTTCCATAAGGGCGTCACCATTCGTATTCGAGTGAGGAAAACACCTCTGCAGGGAAATGTGTGGCTTCGCTAGGTCCCTGGCAGAACATGACAGCTCTGCCTTCCACCCCGTGACACTGACACTGACTAACAGGATTAGCAGCCGCACCCCAATAACCCAGCTCAGCTACCGGCCAGCACAGAATGACAGCTCCACTCTCCACTGCACGTCCTGGGCACCCATTCAATTATGAACTGGAGTGACTGTTATTGCCTCTTCCAATCAAGAGAGGCAGCTGTTACTCTGTGGTGGCCCAGAGGCTGTGGCCTTTGTGCCTGGCTTCCCTGCAGACGTAACTGCGCTTTGTGATGAGGGAGGAGGCCCCCAGCCCGTTGGCGGCGGCAGACGGGGAAGAGGGCAGGTTCCGCAGCAGGAGAGGAGGGATCTGTTCCGAGCGTCTGGTGGCACCTTAAGGCCTGTTTGGAGATCGAGTTGGTTTTAGCAAATCTGTAAGTTCAGAACTGAGATGAGACGATCCAGGAGTGAATGTTTTTATGGTTGGTTTTCCCACGTGGGAAACCCTCCTAACACTTACAGGACCTCGTCTCTACAAGTCTGCTCTCTTCACCTGCTGTCAGCCTACGAGAAGCAAGCAGCGCAGGCTGACTGCTCTGTCGATGGCTTTCCCACCATCTACACACAGTCTGGCCTCCGCTTTTAAGCTGCAGACACTCGCACTTGGAAGGACTCAGGTCCCGGGGTCAAGGATGTCACAGGACATTATCAACTCGTGGGAATGTGGTTCCCCAGAGTCAAGTCATAACCCAGTTTGCAGGCTTAGGAATAAGGTACGTGGGGCTGAGGGAGGCGGGAAAGGCTTTCTCAGGAGGAGAGGGCAGCCCTTGCGATGCTGACCAGAACGCAGGCCCTTTGGAAGGCTGCCCTGAGGGAGCTGCTGGTCCGTGTGGACCTGTTTGGACTGAGAGAAGGCAGAGCGGGGGGGGGGGGGGGGGACACAGACCTACATGCTGGTTCCTTCTCTTTAAGCCATTATGCGGCAGGTGACCCAAGGCCCATGTACAGTTAACACAATAGAATGCACAGTCAATGTATTTTGATCTCCGCCATCCTCAGGCTCCACAAAGCTGCCCTGTGGTGGCCAGGCGGGCACTCAGCAGGGGTGGGAACCTCTTTTCTGCCCAGGGCCTTTTGAATACTTATGACATCATTCTTGGGCCATACAAAATGTTCAACTTAAAAATTAGTCTGCTATATTTGGTCAAACATTTACTCACCCCTAATGCCTTGGCAGGGCCAGACCAAGTGATTTCTCAGGCCGTATACGGCCCTCGGGCCAGATGTTCCCACCCCTGACTTAGAGCGAGAGAGTGAGAGTGAGAGAAAGAGAGAGAGAAACGCAGTGTGTGAGACAAGTACACGCTGAGGGGCGCGCTAGGAGCCGCGTGCAGCTGAGGAAGTGGATCCTGCGACAGTTCTTCAGGACACAATGAGTGCAACATGGAGGGTTTCTATCAGATTAAAAGACAAAGGACCTTCAACTTCTTCATTCTCCCCCTTCCCCCACTTGCTGGCCATGGGTTACGGGTTACGCAGCCTGGAGGGTCTCACACAGCAGTGCCCTTTCCTCCTTGTTCCTGCATATTCTAAAGTTGGGCCATGAGACCCAGGAGAAGGCGTTTCAGGCAGGACACGCTGGGGCCAAAAGCCAGCACCACGGACAGATCCCGGTGGGTCCAGGCTCCCAGGGCAGCACCCAGCTCAGAGGCCCCTCTCCTCCAGCACTGCTCCCCTCCCTCAGAGCCCAGGCAGTTCTGGATCGAGTCCTCAGTTAGTTAACTGTAAACCCCATTGTACTGATTATCTCGTTGCTAGTTTACGAAGTGCACGGCGTGAGCTCTCTGACAGCTGGGATTACACTGACACAGGGTCGAGCAAAAACTAGGTGCTCAATAAGTAGTTGCTGAATCAAAGAATAAAAGTGCATTCTATTTCCTGGGGGTTCTAACATCAGAAATTCTCTTGTTTTAAATTCCTCTTTCTTTGAAAACACCCATAGTTGTAGCTATATCCTGACTGGATGCTGTGCAAGCCATTAACGATCAAGTCCTTGAGCACATGCCGCCTACTGCCCACCGCGCTTAACACTGTCACTCACGCATTCAGCAACCATCAAGCGACCACAACGCCGCCGCAGGTGCTGGGACAGACCGCACAGAGGTACGCACCTTCACGGAGTTCACGGCCTAGCCTTCCCGTGTGGTACAGTTCCCACTCACAAACGTGGACGGATTGTAAACTCGGTGAGAATAAGGCTATCACCTACTACTCAGTTCTCGCTGGTGAATGCTCTGGTCAGAAAGGAGCTCTAAAACGAAGTTTATTGATTGAAGTTAAGCAAAGCATAAGAGTAACTTTTTTATGTAATACATCCGAGTGATCAGAGGAGCCAACCCTGCACAGTTACACCCCAGTAACCTTTATGTCCCGTGTGACAGGCAGGCATCACATGAACGACACAAAGTACAGAGACCGCAGAGCCACACAGACGCTCTAGGGTTTGCCTCACTCCTCGTCTGAATCAGGTAAGAGCATCTTTAAAACTTGTTTCTCTAAAGAGCCCCCTACGGAGTGGAGTGAGCTGCCTAACGTGCCCCCAGACACGAGTCTACCCGCCAGCCTGTTTATCACGGGGCCTGACGGTAAGGCTGCTCATGTATTATTCACACGGACATTACACAGTTTACTACTTGTCCACAGAGATTTTAATTCAGAAAATGCTATGTGCCAGCCAGAGTTCAGTGTAAATTACACGGATAAAAAAATCATTTCATGTCTTTCTGACAAGTGATTTACATAATATTTCTATTCATCAAAATGGCCTATTAGTGAATAACATAACTTGTCACTCACACAGACTTTTCTATTCTGAAAAAAGTACTAACGCTTTGTGACCAACTATATTTTCTTATAATTGTCTAAATTGATGAAAAATAATTTAGGTCAAGAAGTGTGAGTTGAATACACATACTCCAAACTACCAGAGAGAGACTCACCCAGGCTACATATTCCAATCTGTGGAGAGATCTCTCTGTGACCACCACACAACCACCAGTCGAGTCACTGATAGTGAGCCATTCAAAAGACTGCAGATTTAAATTCTGTCAAGAAAGCAATAGTTGCTCTCCAAATAATACTCATTTTTAAGTTTTATACTTAGAAAGAAAACGAGTAAAATGATATTTTCAAATGACTCATATAAGCATATAAAGTCATAGTAAGTTGTGAAAAGCTGGACGGTACAGAGAAATAAATGGTTGAAACACACACACACACACACAATGTGAACCTTTGATTTTTATACTGAGACAAGGTAGGAAACAGGTGTTTCAATCCTAAGTGTAAATGTTAACAAATGTATGGGATGGGGATTAGGGAATAATGACCAAGTGGGCAGGTTCTTTTTGGGGTGATGAAAATGTTTTAAAATTGATTACAGTGACGGTTGCAAAACTCTGTGAATATCCCCCCAAAAAAGTGAATTATACACTTTAAATGGATGGATTTTATGTTATGTGTTTATATCTCAATAAAGCATTTTAAAATGTTAAGAAAATGGTTTAATTAAAAAACACAACTTGTCCTGGATGGTGTGGCTCAGCGTTTGGAGCACTGACCCACACACCGAAGGGTCACATGTTTGGTTCCTGGTCGAGGGCACACACCTAGGTTGCGGGTTCAGTCCTCAGTCGGGACACCTATGGGAGGCAACCAATCAATAGTTCTCTCTTACAGTGATGTTTCTCCCTTCCTCTCTCTTCAAGCAATAAAATAATTTTTAAAAATCGTATTTAAAAACACAAATTACTGAAGTATTTTATAAAAATATTTTCTACTTTACAAAAGGTTCAGACTCAGTTGACAGGACCAGAGTTCTAAAGTCTTAAGTAATAGATCAGAATTACATATTTGCACAAAATGAGGAAACCTTGGTATCAGACAAAAGTCCGATTCCAGGTTCTGATGTGGACACAGTTCTCTCTCTCTCAGAAGCCAGTACATTTCCAAGATGCAGACCAGGAAGTGCTGGGGGTCTGGTGTCAGGACAGTCATTGATTACTTTATGGAACTCTGATATAGAGCCAACAAGTAATCAACCAATTCAAAATTTATGTACTTCAGAAAATGTGAAATGTAAACAACCCCTCAGGACCCAAATTCCAAAGATAATTAAGCTACTCAGGGACTCCTTCCTTCCTGCGTTCCGTAAACACTCGTGGGCATCATCCGATGGGAGTTGGAGGCGAGTCTGTTAGGAAGACAAAGGACTCAGAGGGAGGTGTCACGGCAGTGCGGTCGGAGGGCTCTGAGAGCACAGAGGAGGAGGAATTGCTGTGCACTTATTTTTAAAAAGAAAACACATGCGTTATATATGGGGAAACAACGACAGCAGGTTAACCATGTATGCTGAAGAGGAGGATATACTTTCTACTTCAGTGTCTCAGTCACCAAAAAAAAGTGCATAAATCAACTATCAAAACCCCCAATTGCTGTGTGTGCTTAGGGTGAATTCACTTACCCTCTCCCACCTCACTTACCTCACATATGCTATCAATTCCTGACTCTCATAAGACTGAAATGACTGTCCAGACTTAAATAAGACCCTGTCATCTCCAATAGGGTTTGAAATTCCTTCAAAACAGCAGTACAATGAGCTTTATACAAATCTTACTTATCTTAATGGCCCAATTATTTAAATACAGACTTTACCAGCAAATCTGTAAAGATTTCACAGCTTAGCAAGACAACATGCAGCAACATACTGTGCATGCTTTGTTGTTACAGTAAAAGAGAGAAAAGCTCAGGCCTGAAACAGCCGTGCACACCAGCTGTGCCGTGTGCAGACCACGAGCCCACCTGTGAGGACAGAGCCGTGAGCGAGGCTGGGAACCAGTGTCCACAGGGGGAGGTACATGCCGGACAGAGCTGTGCGCGAAGGCTCAGACTGGACCTTGTCCTATGAGGGGTCAAGTGCCCTCACAGCCCAAAGAAGAGAGACCATTACTCCGGGGAGGTCTTTTCATTTGGATTACCAGGTGTGTGTGTGTGTGTTTTTGGTTTTCTTTGTGTGTTTTTTTTCTTTATGAATCCATTAGAAACAAGACCAACATATATCTAAGTGAATACTTTTAAAATATATTCACTTATTATTTATAACTTACTGCATAACTATTATTCCCTCTGTACCTAGGTTGAATTTATTTATTGGTAAAATTGGATTTTCTACATGTACTTAGAAAATAGGTATTCCCTATCTAGGTGTCTATTTTCATTAACTGCTATTAGAATTTTACCGTTAATGATTTTCAAGGCTACATCAAGTAATTTCATCTTTGCCTCAGAACATCATTGGCCTGATGTATGATTTATCTGATTTTGAATCCTTCATCTAGAATGAAAACTATGACATTATTCCTGTACAGTAATTTCAATTCACAGGAATAGCAACCTAACGAAAAACTCGTCTTTCCTGAAGGCTTATCTTACCATTCATATCTTAAGGCCCTTAGCATATTTTAAACCCATTTATATATCCTCCTCCTATTTTATCATGAACTAAAGGGTTAGTTTTTCTTCCTTTTCCCTTTTTTTAAAAAAATAAAAAATAAAATTGTAGTTTTCAACACTGTCAATGGTTAATGAGACAAACGGATGCATTTTTACAATTTCCAGGCTCACTGCTTTCACATGCCCATGCCTGTCCACTGGACTCACTTTCTTCTTGCTGCCGTCTACCTGTTCATTGTTCTTTCGGTGAGGGCCTGTTGTGGTCCTATTTCTTTACCTTTGAATGTCTGAAATGTTTTCCTTTTGCCTGAATTCTTGACTCATGTTTCACTGGGCACACACTCCTGGTCGACATCACACGTTCTGAAGACCCTGCTGTGCTCTCTGGGACACCTCTTACTCCTGACAAGAGTTTGCTATCGGAAAACTGAACTCTGTAGATCGTCGTCTCTACTCTTAAACACTTCCTTCTCTTTGATCTTCTGAGGTTTCACTATGATATCAATTCATGTCTTTCTTCAATTCTCGAGAATTCTCAGGAGTTGGTGTCAAACACTAACTCCACTTTTCTCTGCATTCCCTCCTCCTGGAACTCCCAAATAAATGCATGGAACGAACCCCGAAGTCTACATTCTATGGTTCTTAACCGTTCTTTCACTCTTCCCACCTGTTTTTCTGCTGTCTGTTTTAAATATATCCCTTAATATTAATTCTCAAGCTATTAATTCTCTCTCCACCTACTTGCAGTCTCTATTAAATATTGTTGAGTTTATTTTTAATTTCAAAAACCATATTTATTCCTAGATTTTAGTTCTTTCCATATAACCTATTATTTTCTCTGCCTATTTTTCATGCTTTCCTGCTGTTTTTAAATGGACATTTTCATCTATCTCCTGAAGTATATGAAATATATTTCTTTAAAAATCTTTCTCAGATGATTTTATAAAATTTTATCTGCTATAAATTCTTATTCTGTTTTTAAACATTGTCTCATGGCCGTCTTTCCCAGCATCTGACTTAGTGACGCCTGCAGTTTTGGTTCACAGCACATCTGGAGCTAGAGGTGCTCTGTCCTACACCGTCTGTCCCTCCATGCCCCTTCTCGCAGCTTCGTGTTTGCTTCCCTGGTCACTCCAGCCACGCACATGGCTCAGAGGCGGAGCTCCAGCAGGAACACGGGGACATTTCAGACCCAGCTGCGGAGCCGGCAGGTGACGGGGACCTGCCGACCTGGGCTCTGCTCCTCCAGGCCTGGAGCTTCCGGGCGTGGCTGGCAGTTCCCACTGAACCTCCGCTTAGGAGTGGACCCCAGGTCCTGAACCTGGCTTCCTACGGGCACCTGGCCCCCTTAGTCCGCAGGCGCCCAGTCCTGGTCACCAGAGCACCTGTGGTCGGGGAGCGGCACAGCACGCGGCTTCTGCCCTTTTCACCACTTTGAGGTCCTCTCCGTCCCATCTCGGGGCCACAGAAATCCCAACGTTGTTTCTAACCTGGCTATATCCTTAGTTTTCTTTTAAAATACTTTTTACTACCGTTAAGTCCTTGAAGCAGCATGACCGTCTCCCCAGCTGACGCGACGGCTCTTCTGATTCTCACCGTCACTCTCACCGCATTCATCTTTGCCTCTGAAGGCTCCTGTTCCTCTGCCAGAATCGGGGTCAGTAAACTTTTCCTTGGGGACCAGATAGTGAAGATTTTAGGTTTCCAGGCTGAGAGGCAAAGCCCAGGCTGTGATGTGACTGCAGCCATCAATCAACGCAAAGGCCATTCTGTTTGCAGGCCATTAAAAGCATGGCAGTGGGCCAGCCGTGTCCAGCGCTGTAGTTTGTCAATCTCTGCAGTAAATATTGCTCCTCCTCGGGGTTCTCTCCTCTGGTCTATCCTCTCCTCACTCCATAGACTGTTATCATTTCTACTGTTTTCCTGGCTGCAGCTAAGCTGAAGATCCCAAACCTGCTTCTCAGCCCAGGTGTCTAAGCCCCATGTCTTCATGGCTAACTTTCTACCAAGAGCTCATGCACCATTTGGATGTCCCACAAGCCTGTCAACGGAATTTGTTATTTTTCTCTTTTGTAAACCTGATCCGAAAGTCACCATCATCCATTCCATTTTTATCCTGTTTTCCTCACTGGGCTGGAAAAACACTCCCTAAAACAAGGTGTCTTGCTCAGACTGAAACACGGCTTTGCAGTTATGGCTACAAGAGTGTGCGAGGACGTCCCACGCTCCCGACAGCCACTCCGGGTACACGTGCAGGCAAGCACGAGGCGGCGGACGAAGGCCCGTCTGCTCGGTCGGGGCACCGCGTGATTAATGCCATGGACTCTGGCATCAAAGTGCTTTCGAAGCCTGTCCGCCAGGGACTGGCTGTGGAACGAACCTCGGACAAGTGTCTCAGCTCACTCATTTGTAAAACGGGGCTGAGGAAAGCAACAGGTTACCGGAAGGGTTAGGTGTGTGGATCTACGTGAGGAACTCGGGACGGGGACCGGCACAGAATGAGTGTTCACGCTGACGATCCGCCTGCACTGCTTTCTCGCGTTCCCAGTCTCCTGGCTCTGAGCAGGGGCGGCCGTCGGCACACAGAGCGCTGCTGGCCTATCTGTGACCTTTAGTGACGTCACTGAGTGCGGACGGCTGTGTCCACGCTCTTCGCCCAGCAGATGCCTGCTCCCTGGCCCCGGGCGCGGCAGGAAAACGCCGGCCTGCACATTACCCGGAGCCACGGCACCAGCTCTGCTGACAGAGCGAGCAGAGCACCAGCTCTCCCGCCTGCCACCCTCCAGGCACCAGCACCAGCTCTCCCGCCGGCCACCCTCCAGGCACCAGCACCAGCTCTCCCGCCTGCCACCCTCCAGGCACCGTGGGTCTCCTTGTCCTCATTCCAAGTCTTACTGACCCGCGAGCTTTGGTCTAACTTCTGTAAAAAGAGGTACTCAGAGGGCAGATAGAGTGGAAAAGGTTCTCTGGAAACCACGAAGCAGTCTGCAAATACAGGCATTAGTCCTATTGCTATTACAGGGCTGGAGAACAGAGCATCTGTTCGAAGTTCCCACCAACTTCTACGCTTCTGCTTGCTGAAAACTGCCTATCGCACAGTCTGCTTTTCTAGCATTGTGATTTGTGGCAAACAGAGGAAAACATTTATGCTCTCTGTGAACGACGGAGGCATTTCTTCAAATACCACACGGCCGGGCCGGGCTCTCCAGTCAATGATCAGACGCCTCGGCCGTGACTCTTCCAGCAGGAGGGGCTCCCGGGTGGCTCAGGCCACCACTGAGGGTCAACCAGCCTCCGGACAGTCCCACCCAGAAAACAGTCCTGCCACTCTCCCTTCTCTCCCAGATCCCAGACTGGGGAGCGGGGAGAACCCTCAGGACCCTGCTTCCTGGAGAAGGACGGGGAGGGGCCCTGAGGGAAGGGCAGCCCGGGAAGAAGCGGAGGCGTCTCATTTCCATGCTGCTCTCCCCGTCAGAGACGGCTGCACTACCAATAAGATGAACAGACGACAAGTCATCAAGCCCATTCAGGTGATTTCCCCATCACTGCTTTCCTTTGTTTACCTTTATTTTTCTCTTAACTGTGCAGGTGAACGTTGACTTTTCATTCACCGATTTATCTATCGCTCTTCATTTTCCCAGTAAGTTTCTTGAGGGCCTGCCCCACTCACCGTACCCGCTAAGGCCCCAAGGACTGAATTAATCCTAGGTTTTCTAAAGGAAACGCCTGGTGAAGGGAACAGCAGACACAGAGAAGCAGAGGACGTGGGGCCTAGACAGGAGCCAGCTCACAGGCAGGGCAGAACGGACAGCGGTGCAGGCGGGACGGGGACCCGTTCTCACCAACAGCGAGACCGCCCTCGGGAGGCGGGAGGCAGGAGGCCATGAACGCTGGGGGTGTCGAGCAGGAAGGTTGTGTCCTAAATTAAATGACTCAACGTTTATGCAGCACCTACCTAGGTACGCACACATCTTAAGCAATATTACATTCATTTACAGACTCCCCTCCGCTCCTGCTCAATAACAGACTGTGTGAAGCCCTGGAACTGAGAGACAGGCTTCACTTGGCCAAGAGCTAACGACCACAGTGCCAGCACAGGGCACTCCTGCTTCCTAAGAGCTCTCTGCGAACCTGTCAGCACTCTCTCCTGACCTGCCCTGGAGCTGCGGGGAGAGACTCTCACCAGGAAACAGCCTACCCACGAGTTCCCACATCTCACTCTGGAAGAGCAACGTTATCACTTCCGATGCTGGGATGGCGTCTTCTCAGCCTCAGCCATCATCTATAAAACACATTTTTTGAAAATATAATTGAGAGCAATACATGGCAACGAGTACACAAATTCCGTGCCATTCATCTTCTCATGCTGCAAGTGGTCACTACAGTGAGCAGGCCTGACACTCTGGAGATTAAAATATAAACGCTGAGCTCGCCTCCGTTCTGTTGAGGCCAACCATTTCTGACAGTCTCTGCAACGTGATAAATACCGTCTGTCCACAGTTCCCCTGTATTTGAAAGTTACGACAAACATTTTGCTGAAATGTAAACAACTGACATCATGACTGGTGAGGCAGTGGGCTGCAAATTTATCTAAAATCAAGAAAACAAAGATCTTGTTTGACACTAGATAAACCATTAGTGGTCACCAGGGGAGCAGCTTTGGGAGGTCATACTGTTGTTTGTCATCAGTCTTCAAAGCATATGCACCAAAGATACTGTTGCAACGTAGTCGAGGCAAAAATAAGTAATATGAGAGACAAAAGAATTAGAAACCTGTAGAAAAAAGGGCAACATTTTCTCTTTAAAGGACAATTTCTAATTGGAACAGAATTTTAAAATATGTTAACCTTAACTTCTGTGTGTTTTTTTTTTTTTTTGCAATTATTTTAAGTGGCAAAGTTTGGAATAAAACGTATCACTCCAATCCCATTCTTTCATGTCCTCAACTCTATGGGACGTGACTGCCATGGCCTCTTTGCACAGCTTTCCTGAAAAGGTGCACAATCGTTTATTCAAGTCCAGTCCGGGTCTTTGGAAGACGTGAAGTTATCTTTTAATTAAGAAGGCACTGCAGAACAAATTCTATTACTTTATAATTATAAATTATACAATTAAATTACTTTATATTTATAAATTATTATGTTAGAATCTTGCTGGCTGAATTTTTATGACAGTCTGTAACTGTTCACAGTTCCTACAGTTGTATTCCTGGGCCTCATACACTGGGAGCTTAATGATGACTTGTGACATGAAGGACAGATAAATTAATTTATTAATTTCTACATATGTAAATAAGTGATTACAAAATGGAAGGGAAGTCATTTTGGAACATGGCAACAAATATATTAAATCAGAGGACCTGGTTTCTTACAGTCCATAATAAATATCAATTACATTATTTTATACATTTTCTATGAGGCAATGCATTCTAACTACACTATATGAGAAATTAAAGTCTTAATTTTTTCCATTGAATTTACTATGACCTCCTTTGTCATTCTGCCAACATTCTGATTAGGTAAAATACATCGCAAAGACCTTTTCTGAAGATTGGAGAAGGCAGACAGTTCTACTATACAAATGAAAATAAGAATCTGTTTTATTTTGAACATTGTCAGCTAAAATAAAAACTGACCTAGCTTCAATCATATTATATCATTACATTTTACGTCAAAACCCACTAGATTCACTCTGTGAAACACCCAATTACAAAATCAGAGACAAAAGCATGAATCTGTATACCTAGCTTAGCTCTTGCCACCGGTAGCTCAGTGTTGTTTCTCAGAGCTCTGGTAAGCCCTCTACAGTTTCTTCTAAAACTACCGGGCCTGCCCCCGCACACCCCCACCAGGACAAGAGAAAGCTCGGCAATTCCAGTCAGTCACAGCCTCATGCTACCGTATTCCTGGACCCGGGTGCACCTGCTGCCTCCCAGGTGGAGCGAGCCTTGGGGCTTTATCTGACGTTTCTGCGTGCCTCCGCCTCTGCCTCCCGTTAGGATGCTCAGCTCCATTTCTACACCTATGACCCCAAACAGACTGGAACAGCTTCATGTAAATACTTTACAGTCTTAGTTGGCTCACCCTGAGACCAGATTATTTTAACTCTTCTCACCAGCTCTGTCCTGGCCCAGCAGTCCAGAACCACACCTCATGGGTGACTTTGGCTTTAACCTCCCGTGTGCAGGTGAACATTCTAGCTACCATCTTATGAAAGGAAGTCCACACCTTCATGAACCATCTACTGACTTAGTCTAGTAGGCTTTATAGGCAGAAACGCCTTCATAACACAGTCTATGAAGCTGTGCATTATGGCCTATTTCTCATTCTCAAAGAAAGTAGAATAGTGTATCTTAGACCTTTTTATAAAAAACCTTCTATACATACAAACACCATTAGCTTTCTCTTTATCCTTTTCCTGGTTGACTGAACAATCTCATCCATTCATTAATTTTGTGGTTTCTTCAGTAAGCCTTTACTGAGTACCTAGGAGTATGTCAGACTCCGGGCTTACTGCTAGGGACAGACACAAAAGGATCCTCAAGACTCCACAATCCGACGAGAAGGCAAACTAGCAAATGAACTGTTTGGCAGAGCAATGCCTCTCAACCCTGGCTCCAAATTACTGGTGGAGGATTTTAGCTAGGCAGTCTGTGGAGGTCCCAAAGCAGCTTTTTCTTTTTTAATTTTTATATTTAAAAAAATGTAAAGCGCAACAAAAAAGGAGACAGAATCACGCAGTCATCCGTGTTTACTTTCTAAAAACCGTAAGTAATGCCGAGGCACAGGGTGGACGCAGACAACATCCTAACCGACAGCAGATGCAGGGAAGGGAACCACGAGCCGTGGGTGCAGAGGAAGGGCGGCCGTCCGAGGAGACGGGACAGTGAGTGAGAAGGGTGGCTGCTCAGGAAGCCCTCGAGGACAGGACACACACGGGCCCTTTAATAATGGAATTTCCCATCTTTTACTCTGCCACAGAGATTTCTAGTCAGAAAAACAGGGACCTAGTGCGTTTTCACTGCTACAGCCCTTCCCCCTCCAGCCGTCCTTCCCACGGCTTGGCTGGGATTCCGTGTGCAGAGGTGACCACAGCCCTGTCCTTCGCCACTCGGCTGAGTGCACTTCACCCTAAACTAGGAGGAACCTCAAAAGACAAGCAAAGAAGAGTGGCTCCCCAAAGGCTGGATGCAACATGCATTTTGTAATTCTCCTCAAATGTGTCCTGCACAAACCCTCATGCATGTGCTCAGCGAGACCTGCAGGTCATTTTTATTCCACAGAGTTTGCTGTTCACTAATATTTTCCGGTCAGACTCTGGGCTTAAGTGAAGCAAAGAATAGCTTTTCCTGTTTGGAAGTGCCATGCCAAAAACATCATCTTGTGGGATGGAGTATGTGAAAATTCAAGGTAACCCATAATTAAGAGTGTTATCACACAGACATCTGCAGAAACCATGGCTTAGAAAGTTGGTGTGTGTGTGTCTGTCTCCTTTATGTCTGAATACCACCTATAAGAGTAAAGACAAAGGCAGGTCTTAACTAGCACTACGAAAACATGCCACAGCAGGGACATTCAGTGGGTTCACAGAAAGGGGACATGGTATCGTCTAAGAGCGCAGGAAATCCCCATTCCATCTACATTGCCAACACCTTCACAGACTTGAAGCATCAGCACGTTTCATTCACATATTTCACAAGAGGATGAGAGAGTCGGCTAAATATCTGTGAAGGTTACTTAACTTCTAACACTCTCTTCCAATAATTTGTAAAAATAGAAAAGTAGGCTCAATATATACTTAATGAATAAATTTTACAAACCATGCTGAAAGTTTGTCATGAAACAAAAGTATATTTCGTATACTACAGATACTACCTCTGCATTTTGCCAGATGTTTTTAACTTATTGTGTGAATATATGGCATTGAAATACTAAATATCTCACTCATGCAGTAAACTTACTATGCCAAATAAAAATTTCTTAAAATTTTTTTGAATCTTTGCCACTTATGGTGTGACCTTGGCCAAGTTAGTGAATCTCTGTGTGTCTTGATGTTCTTATTCTCAAAACGGGGGTAACATTACAAAATTACTATGATGAGTTAACAAGATTAGAAAGTGTTACAAGAGTAGATGCTCAATAAATTCTAGGGGTTTGATGTTGTTGTTCACTGACAAACATTTTCCAGCTTTAAAATGCATTATGGATCGATAATGCATAATGTTGGCAAGGAGGAATGGGAAATGCTTGCAAACCAGACAGGCATATGAATTAGTACAGTACAAAGCCCTTTCATCTGCACCTGACCTCCACTTAGTCAAGACGATGGTTTAAGGGACACCCTTCATCTCCTCTATAAAACATACAGACTGATGCCTACATCCCAGTGAACATTCTTATTCTTGCCTCTGAGTATTGCATCTTTTCCCAAACAATTATATGTCAATTGATTCTTTACTATATTATGTAATTTAAATTAATGTCAAGTAAACTAATGACATACTAGGAAAAAAGTTCCTATGCAAATGAAGTTGAATGCTTCAGAAAGATTCAATAACAGCAGATGTTATACAAAACTGCCTGCAAATTAGGTGTGAGACAAGTGAAAAAACTGGGGGGGGGGGGCTGTAAAAATCTAGAGGATTGATTCTCAGTTGTTATTTCTAAGAAGAGGGGCTAGGAGGGGGAAATAAGGGGCTTTCACTTATTCTATTATATATTTCTGTATTGCTGAATTTTGTTTTTAACAATGAACATGTATTAAAGTAATTTAAAAAATACTTTGTAAACCTAAAGTCCCCCCAAACAGAGAAATAGCCAAATAAATTACAGCACTCTCATATGATAGAACATAGTGTGGTCCTTAAATCATGTTCACAATAAATGAGAAAATGTTTGTGCTGCACTTTTTCTACAGCACACATTACTCTAATAGACCAACAATGTTTGTTTAAAATATTCAAATATATATGTTTTGAAACACTGGTAGTTGCAATTCTGAAAGTCTTAAGTGAAAAGAAGCTGCTGTAACCAACTTTCTATTTCCTAAGAACATTCTGTATCTACCCCCGGCCATCGGCAGAGGAAAATCAATGCAACCAACTCATACATATTGGAGACTTGTATAGATCTGCTCCTTCTCCCCTCCCCCCACAGGATGGTATATATTTGCTCTCTTAGGGAATTCAATTAGCAATATGAGTCTCCTCCTCTGTCAGTGATGGACACCATGGAGACTTTCCTGACCACCTGAAGACATGTCAGATGGGCTTACTGATTCCCTGACTTGCTAGTTAACAGGAGAATTACTGCCCACTCCCATAAATGACTCCATATGCTTCTTGTCATAAACACAGTGGCAGCTCCTGAAATCAATCTTTCATGACCTTATTGATTAGGACATTTAGAAATAATGAGACTTCACTGGTGGCAGAGTAATGCTTGAAAAAAGAAAAAAATACTCCAGTGAGGGCTTGCCTATTAACACGGCCAAATCTATCTTCCGACTGCCCTTTTCCTAATCCAGACGTTCACCTAGAAACATACATGATAAAAACTTAATCCTGTGGTTCATGTGCCTGTTCTTAATATTTGCTGGTAAGGTATTTTAAGTTAACAAAATAAATAGATTTTAAAACATTTTTTGGGTAATCAAAGTACAAAGTCAGTTCACCAGCTAAGATGGAAAATTATATGAATTGGAAAGCTTAAGAGAGACCTTTATAGGACATATTGTGTGGTCATTTAACAAATAAATATTAAAAACAGAATTCTCAAATTTATGATTTTATATTTATATTAAGTATGTTTAGTTATAAAGAAATAAAAATAATGTTTTCACCATTTTCCTACCCTGTAAGTATATAATTTACACCTGGGTTTTTCTGAGAGTGATTATAGAATAAAACTATTTAGGAAAAGTCTAAAGACATTCTAGAAGAGAGAAGCTTGAAAAACTGTTTCACTCATCTGAGTATCTTCTGCTTACAGGATCTGCATTTATGACGTGTTTGAAGCAAAACATCACAAAATTTTAGAGGTAGCCAGGACCCTAAAGATACTCTAATTCAATCTACTTCTTGTATTATAAAAAAATCATAATCCAGGGGAGTGACTTGCCTAGGAATATACCCGAACAGAGCCAGGATTAGGATCCAGAACTCATCTGATGTGTTTTACAATTTCCCACAAAGTGAGAGGGGTAGGTAGAGCTTATCTGGTTAAAGATAAAGAATTTCGCTTTTTAAAAAAACCCTCTATATAAGATTCTAAGACAGAGTTAGGACACAGCCACGTTTTATTTAAAATGTGGGCTCATAGACAAGGATCGCACCCTCTGCACGTGGCAAGGTGCTCAATACAAACAGGCGTTTTCCTGGGACAATGAATCTGCCTCTTGGTTTGTAACACCCTAACTTCACAGACCATATCGATCTCAAAATGGAACGTTTCTAGTTGATATGTACACAGAAAAATTTATGTATGCTCTAAACTCAGTGCATTTTAACTACAATGATATGCAAGTTGAATTACACTCCAAATAGAACTCGTGTAAACAAAATATTCATATCAATTGTTACGATGCTTAAACAAATTGCATCCTAACGTGTCTATTACTTATAAAATAGCATTTTACTGTGTTTCAGTAGTTTAGAAAATTGGTTTGAAATGGACATGAAATGCATTTTCCCTCCTTTAAAATGGGAAGCAGCTCCCAGTGAGCATTCCCTGCAGAGCCGTTCGCCTCAGGATGGGCTCCTGGTGGTCAGAGGGAGCTCTCAGTGCGGACACTGCACGCACCTGCGGGCCCCGCACTGCGGTGTGCACTGTGGACGGTGACTTATCAGCTGCTCTAAGAAAACAACTAGGGAAGCTGAGAATGTATTAAGTAAGGAGGATAAGAGGTCCTTAGGATTGAATGTTTTCCGTTTCCTCTCAACTGAAGAATTCCAGCTGAAAATAAGAGAAGAGCAAACGAAACCCCAAGGGCTAGGGAATAGGCAGTGTGTCTGCGGGACCCGAACCTAAGGAACTGAACAGCCAGGCTGGGCAGCTCTCGGGGAACACTCTTGTTCTGTAAGTCGAGGCGTGCACCACATGGCCACCAACCTCCCTTCACAAAGCTGGGGGGCGGGGGGGGAAGTGTGTGGGGAAGAGTTTCTACCTTTCTGCCTTCCACAGTATCTGCTGGAATTTTCCAACAAGAAAACACCAGAGCAGGCTTTGCTCTAGCTACCACATGTCATGTGACATGACCTCTCTGAATTCATTTCAAATTATGAATGCAGCCAGCTATGTGGTTTGCTTATTCAGGTTCAAGAGATTCACAGCTGAATCTCTATTAAATTTGGCAGGATTCTAAAAACTCATGAAAGGCAACTGGAAAAACTCCATGTCCAATCCATCTGCTTAAACTGTTTACTTATAGGAACAGCATACAAATGTCTCATGTTTCTGATAATCCACAGAATGCTTCTTGGATGCTGTTACTATTCAAACTTAAAGGTAATGTTGATCATTACAGAGTAACGAGAAAAGTCAATGAAATGCCTATCGTGTTCACTTGGACCAAATTTAAAACCATGGCAAGAATGAAAAAAAATGCTGTGCATGTACAAGAACGCTTAGAAACTCTTATCTGAAATAATTAAACATTTCTGCAAGAAAAGGACCTTTGGAGAAGACACCGTTTGATTTTTACTTAAAATTTTAAATGTATATTATTGTGAAATATAAACAGAAAAGTCAGAAAAAATAGAAAAAATTTAAGTACTATTTAAAGAATAATAACTTGAACACTGCAATTGCCATCTGATGAAGAAAAAGACGGGAAGCACTCAGGAAGCCATCTCTGAGTAATCATTCTCCTGGTTTGCATGAGAAGTACTTTTGTATCTTCTTTATAGTTTTATCGTTCTAAGACAATATGGCACTTTTGCCTGTTCCTAAAATTTACATAACTGGACCTATAACAGTATATACGGATGCCTGTGTTTTTTTATTTATTCTGCTCACTTAACACTGTCAGATACATCCATGCTATTACCCACAGCAGTAGTTAATTCGTTTTTGGTTGAATAATATTCCATTATATGGACATACCATAATTCATACATTTGGCTATTTTCCATATTTGGTCATTACAGACAAGGCTGCTGTTACACATCTGTGTACAAGTCTCCTGGTGTACACATGCACTGGCTCCTCTAGACTGCAGCGGTCACCAACTGGTGGTCCGCGGACCACTGGTGGTCGGTGAGGTCCGAAAGGTTGGCGACCACTGGTTTAAGGAAACCTTTGGAGCAGCGGTCGCCAACCGGTTGCCTGCAACGTCAGCTGTAATAGGAAACTGCTTTCTACCGTGGCAGCACCAACTTCCATGATCACAAACAGTGTGTGAGCGTTCCCTGCTGCGGATCTAGCAGCCAGTGCGTGGTGTCTCAGTCTTTAATTCCTGCCGCTCGGGTAGGTGAAGCACAGTATCCTACTGAGATTTTAATTTGAGTTTTTTCTGATTATTAAACAGATTCCCTTTGCATTTATTTATTGGCTACTTGGATTTCTTTTGGAATACTTATTCTCTTGACCATTTTCCTACTGGATTGCTTTTCCCCCCATTAAATTGTAGGAGTTCTTTCTATGCTCTGGATACCACTGCTTCCTGGGTTATAAATATAAAGATCTTCTCCCATCCTTTTTTTTTTGCCTTTTTATTATTTTCCTGGTATCTTTTGATGAATACAAATTTCTATTTTTTATGCAAATTTCTCAACACTGTCTTTTATGGTTAATGTCTTTTGTGTCCCTTTCTTGCCCAGACAAAACCTCAAAGTCAAGGTATTTTTCTATGTTATCTTTTTTTTAAATTAACTCAAAATGTATTAAAGATCTAACATAAGGCCCTAACCGGTGTGGCTCAGTGGATAGAGTGTCGGCCTGCGGACTGAAGGGTCCCAGGTTCGATTCCGGTCAAGGGCATGTACCTTGGTTGCGGGCACATCCCCAGTAGGGGGTGTGCAAGAGGCAGCTGATTGATGTTTCTCTCTCATCAATGTTTCTAACTCTCTATCTCTCTCCCTTCCTCTCTGTAAAAAAATCAATAAAATATATATTTTTAAAAAAGATCTAACATAAGAACTAAAACTATAAAACTCCTAGAAGAAAACACAGGGAGAAAGCTTCATGACATTGTACGTGGCAATGATTTCTTGGCTGTAACACCAAAAGCACAAGCATAAAGACCAAAAATAGACAAATGAGACTACATCAAACTTAAAAACTTTCGTGCATCAAAGGTCTATGTCATCTTCTAAAGTTTGTTTTCTCTTTTTACATTTAGGTCTACCAGGAATTAATTTCGTGTTTATGACATGGGGTAAGGTCAAGTTTCATTTTCTAAAAACAAGAATATTCAATCACAAAATAAACCACACTTTTCCCTAATGCTTTTCCCGCCTCCTTTCCCACATACACATAAACAAGTGCCTCACCCGTGGTGCACGAAGCACACACATGTGGGTAGGACCACTTATGAATTCAATTCTGTTCCGTTCGTCTTTTTCTCCACCTTTGTATCTAAATTACTGCAGCTTTATAATAAGTTTGATGTCTGGTAGAGCAAATCCTCCCATAGTATTCTTTTTAAACAGTGTCTTAGCATTACTGGTTCACTGAAATTCCATATTTTAATTTTAGAATCTCCATTTCAAATTCCACAAAATAAAATTTTAATTTCACTACGTAGAGGATTTTCATAGGGCGCTCTCATCCTCTGCCACTGGTGCGTGAAGCTGACTCTTCCTCACCGTGTTTTCTCGCAAGACTTTCAGAATCAAGAGTTTCCTGGCCAAGAAACAAAAGTAGCAGCGGCCCATTCCCCAGTGGATTCGGATGAAAACTGGTAATAAAATCAGGTACAGCTCCAAGAGGAGACACTGGAGAAGCAGCAGGCGGGGCTGATGAGGAACTGCACTCGAGATGCGCACGTTTGTGTATATCCGGTCGCCTGCATCTTACCATATCACTGAAAAGACCACTGCCATCTGGACAGCTGGGCGTGTTTTATTGGGAGTTTACTGGAAAATGGCGTTTCTCTCTGTTAATATTTTTCTGTACTAGTATTTTGGTTCAGTAATAAATATGTGAGACTTTAGAAAAAGGAATTTTAATTGGGACTGCACTGAACTATAAATCAGTTGGGGAAGAAAAGAAGTATTTACTATAGTGAGTTTCCAACCCATGAGCATGGTAGTTTTACTTCTAGACACTAAATACTTTGACATTATGAATACAATTGATTTTATTTACTATCCTTGTATCTAGTAACCTTGTTAAACTTACTTATTAGTTTTATGCTAGCTATACATTTTTTTAGGTACATTTTTTCAGATTAAGGAAATTTCCTTGGGTTCCTAGTTTCCTACTATGAACTGATTTGATACTGATCTTACTAAATGCTTTTGCTGCATTTTCTGAGATGACCATATGCTTTCTTTTCTTCTTTGAAGATGATGTAAAAGAGCTATGAGTGATTTTCCAACGTTAAACCAATCTTAAAGATCTTGAATAAACCCAACGCCGTTGGGATCCATTCCTTTTATACACTGCATGATTTGGTTTGCAAAAACTTTGTTTAGAAATTCTGAATCCAAGTTTATGAGTTAGTCTAGCTTTTAATTTTATTTTCTCCAGTTTCAGTATGATTAATTTTATTTTCTCCAGTTTCAGTCTGTAGTTTCACTATTTTCTCTGCTTGGGTTTCATTGGGCTTCTTTAAACTGTGGGAAAGTTCTAAATGATAATCACTTCAAATACTTTTCTGCCCTATTATCTTCTTCTTACCCCTTCTGAACAATTTTACATAAACTAGGCCTTTTCACTATATATTAATGCCTCTTACAATCTTTTCTGAACTTTCCAACCTTCTTTTCTCCACGTTTCAGTCTGAATTCCTTCATTTTTATTTTTCAATTTTCTTTTACTTTTTTATTTTCCTTATGGTAACACTGGTTTACAACATTATGTAACTTTCAGGTAAACATTATAATCCAACAGTATAGTACACTGCGCTCACCTCCAAAGCCTAGTTTCCATCTGTTATTACGTAATTGACTTTCTTTACCCATTTTGGATTCCTTCTTATGGCCTCCCTTACAGCTCACTACTGTTGTCTCACATACTTTTTTTTTAAGTTTTGATTACAAAATGTTCAGTTTTCAGATTTCTGTTTTCTTTCAAATGTGCTATCATTTAAAAAAAAACAACACAATGAATACTTATATTCTTGAACTTAGTAGGCAGAGTTCTGGAGACCTGTTGGTCAATTTTTATTGATTTTTTTATCCTTGATGTCTTGTCCCGTTATATGCCTAATTACCTTTCTCTGTCAAACACTGTATCTGAAAATGGTTTTGAGACTTAGGTTGATATTCCCTTCCTCCAGAGTAGCGTTCCCATTTGCTTCTGCTACGCACCTGGAATATCAGGAACTCCAGGTCACTTCACTCTTCTCAGTGACTGGCCTTTCCCAGCCGCCTGGGGGATGTGAAGCCGAGCTGCAGGCTGTGCCGTGACTGGCATGTTCCTGTCTAACCCTCTCCTGGCACATTCCTATGACACAGCAACTCAAATCTTAGAGTTTCTGCGATAATCCCTAGACTCCAACCATTTCCCCACCAGTGCCACAATAATGTTCTTATCCACCACTTTGGGATCACCAATCGTACTCAACCCTGAAATGCCATCCTCGCAGCTCTTGGCCCAGTAATTCTGCACAGCCTAGTTAGCAATTCAGTTCTATCTTTATCTTGTCTAGCTTGATTAATGCCCATCAGTGGCAGGACTGTTCTGAATTACCTACTCTGTTACTACTGGTAGGTCCGTAACGATAGGTATTTTAAGTTTATCTTTTATTTCCTTAAAAGATAAAAAAAATATAATTTTAGGCTCTGTGACTAATATTTACAAGGCCCTGCAGTTCCAATTTCTGCCTGCTCTTACTCATAATGAATTCTGTGCTTATTTTTTTGTTTTGTGTTTTATTGATTTCAGAGAGGGAGAGAGAGAGAAACATCAACGAGAGATAATCACTGATCAGCTGCCTCCTGCATGCCCCCTACTGGGGATTGAGCACGAAACCTGGGCAAGTGCCCTGACTTGGAATCTAACTGTGACCTCTTGGTTCATAGATTGATGTTCAACCACCAAGTCACACCGTGTAAAATGATTTGAGAAGAGCCCTAGCTGGTTTGGCTCAGTGGACAGAGTGTCAGCCTGTGGACCAAAGGGTCCCAGGTTTGATTCTGGTCAAGGGCATGTACCTCGGTTACAGGCTCCTCCCTGACCCAGGCCCTGGTCAGTGTGCGTGCAGGAGGCAACCAATTGATGTGTTTCTCTCACATCGATGTTTCTGTCCTTCCCTCTCTCTTCCACTCTCCCTAAAGTCAATGGAAAATTATCCTTGGGTGATGATTAAAAAAAAATGATTTGAGAAGTTATCTGAGGCCTAGGATAAAGGTGTTTTCTTCCAATGGGGACTTGAATATGCTTGTTAGGTTCCTAGGGACATCACTGCTCAGTCAGGCAATACTTTAAACTCAATGCAGCATCTGAAATAATACAGCGATATGAACCTGGGCAAATCTAACCTGGGGTGAGTTGTGGTCCTCACTCTGCAATGCCAAGCGTGTCCGTGGGTAAGTCAGGAGAAGGCTCTGGGGTCCTCTCTTTGTGAAAGGAAAACCTCCTATTAGATTTCATCACGTGGGCATTACTGCTGTCCCCTCACTCAGGAGGCCTACAAGTCATAACTCACATTTGCCAAACGCTCTTAGGGAATGCAGTTATAAGCACAATTTTTACAATTCTTGCTTTTTCTTTTTTTAAAAAATATATTTTATTGATTTTTTACAGAGAGTAAGGGAAAGGGATAGAGAGTTAGAAACATCGATGAGAGAGAAACATCGATCAGCTGCCTCCTGCACACCTCCTACTGGGTATGTGCCTGCAACCAAGGTACATGCCCTTGACCGGAATCGAACCCGGGACCCTTCAGTCCGCAGGCCGATGCTCTATCCACTGAGCCAAACCAGTTAGGGCTCTTGCTTTTTCTTTAACCTGGTAATTATTTAATTTCTTCTTAGCTCTTTGATGCTTTTAAGAAAATTAATTTTTTGCAGCATTTTTAGATGATTTTGTTTGTAGAGTTGGTGCAAAGCCTACACCACCATATTTCTTACAGAAGTGGCTGAAGTTTGCTAAAAGCTGTAACAAACACAACAGTTTACAAACTTTTTATTTCTGAACAGATCCACAGAACTCAAAGGGCCAGAAGGAACCTAGGCTTCATCAGTGTCCTGATCTCTTCTACTACACGAGTGTTTCTGCGCATCACCAGTTTAACCACTTGCTCTACGGCAGCTCTCAGAACTTCCTGAAAGTTACCCCAGGAAAACTGCATCCAGCAACAAGAGGCGGCATCGGGTGCTGAGGTCTAAGTGAAGAGGTAAAGCCCTCACGCTGCCCACACCCCACTGGTCACTGCCAAGTGCCTTCAAATCCTTCACTGGGTACTGGGCTCTGGCTCTAATGATTCTGGAACTCCAGGCAGTTTTCCAAACAAAAGAAGTGGTTATTTACAGCCCTAAACTGAAATCATAAATGTCATTTGCTGAATTTCACAGAAATGTCAGTATAACTCTCCCAACAAAATCCCACATAAAGTGAGTCCGCCTGGGCCAGGTAAAAAGGGTTTTAGTTATAAAATAAGAAAGGGGCCTGACTGTGGGTTCGTTCAGACTGCCTGGTGGTCCTGCAGTATATACTCTGAGGACAGCTTTGCAGCAACGTTTCTGATATAGACCATTTAAACTGGGAGCCAGACTACATTTTTCTCCCCAAAATTATAAGGAATCAGTGGTATTCCTGTAAATTGCCCCTGTGTGAATGAAATAACTTTACTTAGATTTTCATCACGAATACCCTCCTTATAAAGATTATTTTACTTTTTCCTCAAAAATTCTGTGATTACTTTCATCTAAAACAATATTCACGAGATAAGGTGTACACAGTGGTATTTTCCAGCAATTGCCCTCAGTCCAAAGTGTAAGTGCCCTTTATAAACCCTTTACAGTTATTTTACGATAACTATGGGGATTTTTCCCGGGCACAGCAAACCTCCCACACCACGTCTGACATCGACCCGGTCCTGAACCCCGTCCCTCAGCGTGGAGGCTGTGGTCCTGCCCGTGCCACGGCCCACACGCTGTCTCCGCTCCACACAGGACCATTGTCTGCGGCCAAACGCAGCTGAGCACCACCTTGTAAGTAACTGGTCATAATTCCACCCCCGGGCAACGTCTTGACCAGCCCAGCCGCAGTGTCACCTGGGAACTTGCTAGAAATACAAAATCTTGGAACCCACCCCATAACCACTGAACCAGAGAGCCAAGGGCAGCCAGCAACCTGTGTTTTAACTAGTCCTCCAGGCGATTCTGACACGGACTAGAGTCTGGGTCCTGCTCCAGGGACATTCTCATGTATTTGCTCTGACACAGGAATGTGCAAGCAGCTCGCGCTCGCTCTCTCTCTCTCTCTCTCTCTCTCTCTCTCTCTCACACACACACACACACATCCAATTCCTGAAAACAAATGTTTATGCCAGGAGAATGGATTAAAAAACTGTAGTATTAACACAATGAAGTATTCACTGTATAACAGAGAAAATAAGTGCAAAACATCTATACTTATAAGCTTAAAAAAACTTAGAACCATAATTGTGAATGTTATAATCCACAAAGGTCTAGAGTATATTTTATAAAGGTCAAATACAAGCAAGACTAAGTAATATATTATTTAACAATACATTTATGTGATAAAACAATAAACCTATTTTTAAAAAACAACGAAAAAACCACCCCTTTAATTCTCTGCAGTGTTTGCCCGGAGGGAGCCGAAGTGGGTGGGTGAGGCAGGATCACACCAGGAATAGTCCACTTCTTACACTGGGGTGGTGAGTTCACAGTTGCTGGTTGCACTTAAGTTACTTTTATCACTACAGTCTTTTTAAAGTATAAAATGTTATATAATAAAGTTTAAACCCAGAAAATAAGAAAAAAATATATGGCCATTACTTTAAATTAGGAAAATTAGAAACCACCTAAGATATAAATTGTGTAAACTGTGACACATTTTTTTGGTTAAAAAAATGTTAAAGACATGAGAAATTATTCATGATAAAATTTGACATAAAAATTTTTAAAAACATGTATAGTAAAAGGATTAGAAAAAAGTATAATGAAATGTCAACAGTGGGCATTACAGGGAGTTTTATTTCTTTGTACATTTAAAATTTTCTATAGTGAATACTAAAGACTTGTAAAATTATTAAGGACTAGAGGCCCGTTGCACGAAGAGATTCGTGTAATAGGCCTTCCCTTCTCCTGGCTGCCGGCACCGGTTTTCCTCCGGCACCCGGGACCCAGGCCTTCGCTCCAGCCGGAGTCTTCAGTCTTCACTCCACGGCTTCGCGCCTACGTATGCAAATTAACCGCCATCTTTGTTGGGTTAATTTGCATACTCTCCTGATTGGCTGGTGAACGTAGCGGAGGGACGGTCAATTTACATGTTTGTCTATTATTAGGTAAGATATTTTCAACTGTCATTGAAACATTTAATGATTGTAAGTCAATAAAGAAAACAGCCAAATCTGCTGGTAGAGGAAAATTGGTGTTTTGTGAAAATCTATGATCTATGAGCTTTATGACTCAAAGCTGTATATTTTCTGCTATAAAACTGTATATCTTTATTGATATGATTCCATTTAAAATAATTTCATTTTGTTTATGTGGAGAAAAATATGACTGAGGAAACCATGACCTAAGGAACATTTTTTGTTATTGAGGACTTCATTAAAACAACTGAAAAAAGGTCAACTTAATTAAGAACAAAAGGAAATCATCCGTCAACGGAAGGCTGACTGGCTTTTGGAAACAACAGAAACGCACACGCCAGCCTCTGCCCGTCGCCTTAGAGAGAAAGACCCACAGAGACGGGGCCGAGGCCAGAGGCTGGTTCCTACCTCCTTCTCCAGGATCCTCGCGATCTCTCCCAGGGTCCGATCCAACGCGGAAACCTTATTGTTTGCCCACGACCCACTGTCTTGGACTTGCAGCTGTTTTAGAAGGTCTTTGGCCAGGCGCTGAAGCCTTCAACACAAAATGAAAGGGAAGGAATGAGTGACAGGGAATGGCGCCATTCATGAGTGAGACCACAGTATCTCATTTTTCTAAGCTTTTTGAAACAAAAGTTACTCCCATTATTGTATTAGAAACTGCTCCCAAGAGCACCTGCGGGGAGAAATACAAGCAACCACCCCCAAGGCTGGTGCAGCTTCCTGGTCACCAACCATCCAGTCCTCACGCACAGCAGAAGCGGACGGCACTGTCTGTGCACGGGGCTGGGGAGAGCAGTTGTGGCCGTCACCACCGTGAACAGAACTGGAGATGCCAAGAGGTGAGTACAATGGCAGAGAACCTGAGTGTAACAACCTGAGCAGGTTTTTGTTGCTGTTGTTCATCCTCACCCAAGGATATTTTTCCCATTGCTCTTTAGAGAAAGTGGGGGGCGGGGGGAGAAAACAGTGATGTGAAAAAGACACATTGACTGGTTGCCTCCTGCACACGCCCCAACTGGGGGCAGGGAGTGACCCCAATGAGACACTTTGGTGCACTGACCGACACCGGCCAGGTCAGTTTTCCATATTTTGATTTAAATCTAAGCTGGCTTGGACATGTTATCAGCATTGTAAACTCTCAACGTCAAACTCCCCGTGGTCCAATTTACAAGCAATTTGGGATTCCCTGCCGACTGCTCATGTCATTTACTTAGAAAATCAAGCTATTACCTGCATTTCACCAGGAAATACTACATATTACCTAGATTCTGGGGTTCTTTAGTAAGGGGGCTGCTATCCTATTTCTTGTGGCCCCTACTTCTTCTGTTTCTCTGTGAGCAATCTTTTCCTTTCCACTCACTTGCTTCAGCATCTCACCAGCTGACACTCACTAACCAGTGATGGCGAACCTATGACACGCGTGTCAGAGGTGACACGCAAACTCATTTTTTTGGTTGACTTTTCTTTGTTAAATGGCATTTAAATATATAAAATAAATATCAAAAATATGTCTTTGTTTTACTATGGTTGCAAATATCAAAAAATTTCTACATGTGACACGGCACCAGAGTTAAGTTAGGGTTTTTCAAAATGCTGACACGCCGAGCTCAAAAGGTTCGCCATCACTGCACTAGACCCTCGCCCCGTCTCTCCAGTGTCCTCGCTCACAGACCCTGTTGCTGACCTTCACCTTTATCTGTGATGGATCCCAGAGGCCGTCGTTATGACCACGTTCTTGTAAACAGGTCACCTCCCCTCTCGTTTTGTTGTTACTCCCAGTGCCACCCCCGCAGTGACCACCACTGTGCGGCTCACACTGGGGGCGAGGCTCCATGTCAGCGCCCTGCGCCCATTAGTCTTTTTAGCTGATTGGTAAGTATCTGCCGGGCTTTTCCACTCCATGCAACAGGCTGGTCTGACTGATCGGGATCCGACCCATCTGCCAGGCTGCCCCTGCCCATTCTCCACAAAGACTCGCTTCACACATTCCCCAATCCCTTCAAACCCCCCTTTCTTTCTCCCTCTTGCTTTCATAAGATCTTACATTTCACAGAGCAATGGAAGCTATTGTAATGAACAAGAAAATTCTCAAGCCTCTCTGCACGTCACCCACACACGCTTGTTACAGTTGAGGGGACTGACCCTCCCGTGTGGGCTGATGCACCAGAGTCTACGCTCGGCGCTCTTCTGGGATCTGTACCTTCTCTTCTTCCCGCTTCAGTGTCTCTGCAAATGCTCCCACCTCATCATCATCTGGAAAAGTCCTCCTGATCCCTTATCAGCGTCAGCGTTTTACTGGTTGACCAGCCCTGGCCACTCGTCACACATCTCTCCCTCCAAGAGCTCCACAGCAAAGCCTCCTGCGAGGAGGGGACGCTCCACATCGGGACTGACATGGCGGCTGCTGAGCCAGGCAGTGGTCAGTGTGACCGAGGACGGGAAGTGTAAGCCGCACTAGTTTTAATGTTGAAATATAAACAGCACACGTGGCTGGAGGCCGTCATGCTGGACGGTGCAGAAGGCAGGAGGGACTCCAGGAGAGGGTCCTGCCTCCTGCTTGCGGCACAGCCACTGCCCAACATGCTGCCTCCGCACACGTGCCCCCGGCACACCGCCAGGGAACGGCCGAGAAAGGGTCTTTTTGCGTTCTTAACCCATCCACAACCTCAGAGGTTCCACAGCACTTTCATGTACAAAACCTGATTTAATCCTCTGAGAACACTGTCCCTTAGTATTATCCCTGTTTGAAAAATGAAGAAACTAAGGCTCAAGCAAATCAGGTGACTTCCCAAGATCTCGTAACTGGTAGAGGTGTTACTGGGACAGAAATCTAGGCATGCGATCTTTAAATCCCAGGTTTTATCTCTATACCATATCAGTTAATTCAAGAAAGGACATTTATTCTCAAACTAATAATAGGCTAGAATACAATTTCATCTATAGCTGCATTTATGTAAAAATTTCTCCAAAAAGGCAACAGCAAATGCAGCTAAAAAAAGACACTGGTGAATTCCAGTTTAAACCTCAGCTACCCATGTGAGGTTACTGTGATATGTGAAACAATGAACACAACTCTAAAGTCAAAATACCTGTGCTTGAAACCTGGCTCCAGCACAGACCACATGTGTCAGCCCGGGAGGTCATGGAACTCTCCGAAGCTCACTTTCTTCATCTTGAAAGTGGAGGAAATGTACATATATTTCCTCTCCAAGCTTTGGAAGATCACAGGTAAATAATGCAACATAGCGAACATCATTCACTACAGTGGACATTCAATAAATGTTCAACTATTATTACTATTCATTGACAGAAAGTTCTCAATCTAACAAAAGGAAAAAAAAACCAGTAAGAGCAACATTTTTTTCCCCTCTAACAGTTAGAGTCTAACTGAATATGGGCTGGAGTCCCATCCGATTAAAGTTACTGACCTTATCATGTGGAAGAATATTGGCAGCGAACTTCACTGTGTGATAGATAAGCAGCCACTTCAGCTCTTGGCTGAACAAAGACTGCGCACCATGTAACTAAATAGCCAGCCCAGCAATGAATGCACAGGAACCCAGCAGTACTCTCACCAGGAATGCGCACATTCCACGGAAAACCGGAGTGACTTGGGGAGGACAGGACCATTGTAATTCACAGAACACAAGAGGCTTGTATTTCACCCCGAGGTAAATCAAACCCGGGATTCATGTGAGCCTACCCTCCAAGGAAGAGCGCCAAATCCAGGGGACGCTTGGGTAACCTGAGCCAGCCCTCTGCTCCACTGCTGCCTCCACAAAAGCACCACGAGTAAAACTGCCCATCTCGAGAGCAAATGCCTCAGATTTTGATTCATGCTATAAATAATCACAGGACGTCACAGCACGAAGCTATATTTTCCTTACAGGGCAAAAATAGGAGCCGTGAGAGGGTGCCGTTTTTAACACAGAACACGTTATTCGGATTACTTCTGGCAGATAATTTTTCTAGCATGAAAGAGAGTGGAGGCTTTGTAACTCCTGGGCTAAAACATGAGAAGTGTCTGTCAGGTAAATGATTTTGTGGAGAATGTTGTACAGTCAGATATTTTCTTCTCAAATTTGAACGAATTCCAACAATAATTCTAAGTTCAAATCTGTCACTGGTGAATGTGAGATGTAAGAGTATCTCTGGAAGGAACCCTACATTTTATCACAGTGAAATTTGGGGGAGTTTGTTGGGATCACCGGGAAGATCTGCACAAGTGTAAGAAGAGACGGGGTCCCCTCTGGTGTGTGGACAGAAAGACAAACACTTTCTCTTTTCTTATTTTCACCTCCTCTATTTGAAAGGTACGTGGTTTAAATTTAGGGCTATTGGTTACCCTTCTATTTCTTTTAAAATATATTTTATTGATTTTTTACAGAGAGGAAGGGAGAGGGATAGAGAGTTAGAAACATCGATGAGAGAGAAACATTGATCAGCTGCCTCCTGCACGTCCCCCACTGGGGATGTGCCCGCAACCAAGGTACATGCCCTTGACTGGAATCGAACCTGGGACCCTTCAGTCCGCAGGCCGACGCTCTATCTCCTGAGCCAAACCAGTTAGGGCTACCCTTCTATTTTTAAACAATATGCTTAACCTTTATTTTTAAATATAAGAGCTCAAAAAATCCCCACGTAATCCATCAGTGACTAGATGTTTAAAATCATGAAGCGGAGTGAGAAGGCCGAGGGAGTGATTCTCTATTAGGAACAGCGATGCTGGAGGTCAAGAGGAGGAACGAGAACCAGGCAAAAGGTCAGCAGAAAGCAGTCTGTCCAGTGAGAGGACAACCCAGAGCAGCCGGGCGGCCTGTTGTCACACACAAGCCCCTGAACTGTGACCTGCTGGACTGACGTGCGGGCTCCCCGCAGGGGGCTGTGGACTTGGCCAAATGACTTGCTCTGGCCATGGGGCTTGAGGGGCGTGACATCCCCTGTGGATACTGGTGCTGCAATCCTCACCAGAGCGAGCCAAACCACCTCACGAGCGTCCTGAAGGGACTCTGCACGTGCCCGAGTGGCCTCCCACTCCCAGGGCCGAGCCAGACTTCCACACAGGCTGCCACGGGAGCAAGGAGAGGGAGCTGCAGCAGAGGCCTCCGCTGTTCTGAGGCCACGGCTCAGAGTGGCTTCTGCCGAGGCCTGTGGGTCAAGCTGGTCGAAAGGTGAGAGCACATTTAAGAGGAAGGGAAGCGAGTCCACCCCTTGATGGAGAAGTGGACATGTTACAGACACACACCCGCAGAACCGCTCAGCTTCCTCTGGACATCTTTGTAAACACTACACCACAGTCCTCAAATTATTAATTGTCTTCAAATTCTTGACTCTATTTCTAGATTCTTTTTAAAAATCTCTTCCCATCAATATGTATTATTATTTATGTGCCAATGAAAAGCTGTTTTAACTACATATCTGTTAGCTTGGTCCTAATTCAGTCTCCTTCAAAAAAATTTTTTTGTAGAAATTCTCATTTATTTTCCCATATGTTCTTTTTCCAAAAAATTTATCTTTATTGTAAAAAACATTACATATGTCCCCCTTTTATTCCCTCAACCCACCCTTGCCCCCTCAGGCCTTCCCATGGATTCTACCTCTATTTTTAAAAGGCTGTTATGTAATTGGAATCACACTCCATATGTAGGAAAATTTATAGAGAATTTACCACACTGTGACTTCCATCCAAGAGTGTAATTCGTCTTTCCATTTACACAAGTCTTCTTTTATACCCCTGATAGCATGTTAAAGTTTTATTTTTATACAGGCTTCATACATTTCTTGTTGAGTATATTCTTAAATAGTTTATTTTTATATTGCTATTGTAAATGATGTTTATGTTCTCCAACTGGTTATCAGAAAGAAAGCCATTAATTTTCATGCCCTGGATATGTTGTTGCATAACTTCTGGCAAGTGACTGACCCTCTGAAGGCTTAGTTTCCCTAAGAAAAGCACCGAGTTGTGAGGAATAAATGAGTCCTCACATGTAAAGACCTGGCGTAAGGTGAGCGCGCAGTAAACGTTACCTACTATCAATATTATCACGTCCATTTGGTAATCAGCCATTTTACTGACTGGATTCTCTTGTTCTACTGGTTCTTCACTTGATCTCGGGGGCTTTTTAGCTCTACAGGATCCTCATAATCTTGGTAATTTTGTTCTCCTCTGTGAAAGGTTGTATTTCCTTTTAGAATGGCAATGGCTAATAGTTCCGAAAAATAATAAAAAAATTACCTGATGGGTATCTTATTTCTGAAAGGGGTAATATTTCTATTCTGAATGTAAGCGTTGCTACGTCAAAATGCTACAGCATGTCTGTCAACTATGCAATTAGAGACAGTGCACAATCTGTGCATCGAAGTGCTTCCTGCCCCTTTTCACCGTTAAAACGTCATCTCTGTATGTAACTATCTGGCACCATTGGCAGGTTTCACTGCGCACCCTGAAGCCTCCAGTGCGTGTCCTAAGCCCCAGATTCGCACGCCTTTCCTACGACCACCGCAACCTGCGCCCCACCATCAAGGAGAGACCCTTCCGCCCGGCACCTCTGTGGGCCGCCGATCAGAGAACAGCTGTTGCGTCGTTACACTCACACCGTACGGGAGTCTAAATCCTCCTCTGTCCAAGCGACCGTCACCAGACTCCTGAAAGAGGTCCCCACGCAGGAACCAGCAGTCGTGCCAGAACTACTCTGTCAGAACAAGGGACGTTTAGGACGACGTGGTTCTTGGCTGAGGGCCTGCCCTGTGCACTGAGGACTGTTTAGCAGCACCCGGGCCTCCACACACGTGGTGGCAGAGCACCATCGACCGAGCTGTGATTACCAAGAAGTTACCCCATATCCCAGACGGACACCAAGGTCCCCCCGGGAAATCGCCCCCAGCTGGACACCACTGTGTTAGGAGAGTGAAGTTCTAGGACCAGACACAAAGCCCATGCTCACAGGCACACGATGGCTCAGATAAGCTTGTTGCAGGCAGAGACTAAAGAAATGGAGAACTAAAATGTCGGATAAAATACTCACTTTGCTTTATAAGGTGAGTCAGAGCCAGAATTCTTTGTTTCCATTAAACTTTCATATTCCTTGGCCCTGAAAAGACAAAAGTGTAATCACTGTTATTTTGCTGCTAATTTTTATAACAAACAAAAACCTTGGCTGTGTTTTTCCTCTTCCAAAACTAGGGACATTACTACATTAACTTTAACACTTTGATTTCTGAAACTGCTTCTTTAAAATACTATAAATGCTGTCAAAAAAGACCTGAAAATACATTTTCTTTATGGATAGAAAGCAGATTCATAAAAACACTACTGAATTTAAAGATGCTAAAATCATGATTAACTTTGAAACCATATTAAGTTTCTATGAAGTAGTTGAGGTGGCTGAGTATCTATGAACTCAAAGGCATATAATATGCAGTATTAAATATAAAGAAGGGTAATTTCACTTTAGAAATAATTTCAAAGCCGGTAGAAACAATTTGACCAGACACTCAAGGCTCTGCTGTGTTTTGCTTGTGCTTTTTATACGGACTAAATGCCAAGTGTCTGCAAACAGCCACCATCTCACTCGGCTCCACTTGCCTGAACCAGGTGCCGACAGCCGCCCACAGCCACCGTCTCACACAGGTGTCACTGCAGCGATCCACTAATGTTGCTTAATCTGTGGGTTTCTCTTTGGGGAGGAAAAAGCTACTTTAAATTTTAACTGCTCACCCAAAGGGTCCTCCCTTCAAAGAATTAGTGCAACAACCTATGAAAGAATTAGCCACAATGTATTCCAACCCAGACAGCAATGGCAGGTGGAAAACTAAACTCTGCTTCATAAAAATGTGAAAGACACAAATTATAACAGGCCTAATAGGGAAAAAGCAAACTAGCACAGGTGATAGCTGGGAACTAAATAACTAAATCAGAATTAAATATTAAATTATGTATAATTTAAACCTACATATGCTCAATGCTATCGGCCAAAATATTAAGACATATAAATGGGAAAATAACCACTTGGCAGCTGCAAGTAATTGTGACCTCGGATGAAAGGTGGAAAAAGGAACTGTGAGGCCGGGTGAATCTGTGCCAGGCACTGTGCCGGGAGCTGTGTACGAACTGTTTCATACGGTCTGGAAACTCGACGTGGTACCATTTCCACCTAACAAAGAAGAAACTGCGGCTTTGCAAGATGTCTGTGATATCAAAGCACACACTTATCTGGGGCTTGAAGTGCAGGCAGCGAGAAGGTAAGAGCTAGCGTGGACACCGTGGGAAGAGGACACCTGAGGTTTTGAGCAAAGAAAACGACATGATCTGACTCACATCTGACCAGCCCGCTCTGGCTGGAGTGTTTACAACAGACTGAAGGGCACGGGCGGAAGCAGGGAGAGCAGCAGAGCAACACCCCAGGCGAGAGAGGGAGCCTGGTGCAGGGCCAGCAGTGACGTTTGATACATAGACTCTGAGTATATTTTAAAGCAAACCTAACATTATTTGCAGTTGGATTAGATGTGAGGTTAGTGGGAGAAGGAGAAGGGGCTGTGTTGGGGAGGGAAGAGCAGGGCCTTGCTTGGGACATACCAACTTGGAATAACACTGGAGACATAAACTTGGTAAGTGGAGGCTGTTTACGGCCACAGGACTGGGTGAGCTCGAATGTGCACACAGAGAGGGAAAAAGAAGTCCAAAGGGCCCATGGCCTCCCAGAGCCAGGAGGTTGGCAGGCTCTTTGCATAAACTAGAAATGAAGGACTATCATCCCCTGAAGTTTACTGCGGAACTACTTTTAGAAACTTGGAGGGACCTCAAAAAACACAATCAAAAAAACCTCTGCTGCCCTTTGCTTCAATGACCACTCTGAAGCTTTCATGATTCTGTAAAAGGAAATGGAGCCTTTCGTTGATTACAATGTGAAGTTGGAAACTACAGAGATGACCACCACTCACCATTATTCTAGACAGGGGTCCTCAAACTTTTTAAACAGGGGGCCAGTTCACTGTCCCTCAGACCGTTGGAGGGCGGACTATAGTTTAAAAAAAAAACTATGAACAAATTCCTATGCACACTGCACATATCTTATTTTGAAGTAAAAAAACAAAACGGGAACAAATACAATATTTGTATTTGCATGTGGTCCGCGGGCCGTAGTTTGAGGACCCCTGTTCTAGACCCACGTTTCCCTGTTCCCATGGGTCAAGCTTCTCCATCTTTCGAGATGTTTGGGAACAAAGGTATGACAGCACATTCAGACTACCTTCTCTCCGATTACCTACTCAGGAGGCACTGCACTGTGTCCTCGAACAAGACTCATCCGTCATCAGGGGGTGGCAGAGCTGGAGGTCACGCTGCGCCACCAGCTACCTGGGCCTCAGATGTCACTTCGAGGCTGATGATAAACTACAGGTCTGACAACTCACTTTCCATTTCCAGATATTTCTTGAACTTTTTCTTGTTGTGACAGGCAACCAAATTGATTAAGCCTAGTCATGGGATTTAACACTACAGCCAGCAGACTTCTATTTGTTGATTGCTATTGATTTTCTTTAATACTTCATTTAAAAATCAATAGCTGGGAAGAAAAATAGGCCTGGTTTACACATACTAGACATACCACTGCATGCTGGAGGAGGCACAAGTTTGGCAGGGCCGCTGCATCAAATTATAAGAAGAGCTCTTAGCAGGTGAAGGCAAGGGCTTTAGATCGATAGGCAGTTTTCTTTCTCAATCAAAGAAAGTGGCTATAAATTAGGCTCATCAGTGTTATTTTCGAGGCTTTCTTGAAGTAAACAACTTTAAACTTTTTGTGGGGGTTAGAGGGTCTTCCTTGAATTTACATTAAAAAAATACATCACTAATAGTTTTACTTTTGTTTTGTTTTTGTTTTTTTTAAAAATATATTTTATTGATTTTTTTACAGAGAGGAAGGGAGAGGGATAGAGAGTTAGAAACATAGATGAGAGAGAAACATCGATCAGCTGCCTCCTGCACGCCCCCTACTGGGTATGTGCCCACAACCAAGGTACATGCCCTTGGCCAGAATTGAACCTGGGACCCTTGAGTCCGCAGGGCGACGCTCTATCTACTGAGCCAAACCGGTTAGGGCTTGTTTTGTTTTTTAAGGGTAGTTATGGTACCTGGAGTTCATTCGGGCTTTTATCTTTTTGGCCTTTTTTTTATTTTTTTGCCGCTCTTCTCCATCTTTCAAAGGCTCTGGTGGAGCTGTACTTTCGACCACAATGTCAATAATGTACTTCTTTAAGGAAAGATGCTCCTGCAAAATAAATCAAATAATAAATATGATGACAAATAAAAAATAACATAGTATTGCTACAGGCTTACAGTAAGTATAAAAGATTATGCAGCCCAGCAGGCGTGGCTCAGTGGTTGAGCGTCAACCTATGAACCAGGAGGTCACAGTTCGAATCCCATTCAGGGCACACATGCCTGGGTTGCAGACTCAACCCTCAGTGGGATGTGTGCAGGAGGCAACCGATCAAAGATTCCTTTTCTCATCATTGATGTTTCTATCTCTCTCTCCAAAATCAATAAAAACATATTAAAAAATAAAAATAGCTATCATGAAATGGTATCTAGAATTGACTTCAAAATATTCTTTGGGGAGTGGATGAGATGTCTGTGGGCGAGGCAGAACTTACCAAGGTCACCACTGTTAGGGCTCAGTGATGAGTAAGTATATGGAGGCTCGTCACACTGTTCTGTCTACTAGGGGGTATGTTTTAAATTTTCCACAAAATACCAGTGTGGAAAACATTTATCTTGTATGAAAAAATAATTTGTACACCTGAATCTTACAATTCTGTTTGGCTCACCAAAGTAAGTGAAATAACAATATTCATCTCTCTCAAGCATCCTAGAGCTGAACCCAAGATGCAATTAGCACATGTGCGCACCATTCAAGTGCCGAAGTGTGCACTGCCAGCGTGAACCTGTTGTAAGAATAGGAGACAACCTCCTGCAGAAAAGTAGATGTAGACGGAGGAGGTGCTTATACAAAGAAGCATGGTGTACATTACTGATCCAATCACCTTCCTTACCTCGTCTTGTTACGTCTGAGGCTCTGGGACGGGCACAGGTTAAGTGGCTATTATCTTGGCCTAGAAACAGTGCTGACCAAAAACAGTCAGGCCCTGCTTTACAAAGGCAGTAAGACGAAGGTCCTAACGCTTTTCACTTCACTCCACACCCAAATCTGTGCGGACAAGGACACCAGCAGAATCCGTCCTGACACTGGTCTTGCTGCACAAGGTCTGGCATCAGTACACCTGAGCAATGTTTGCACACCTGTGTACACAGGCCAGCAGCCTCCCTCTCCCTCAAACTATCCTTAGCAGAAGTATAGTCCATACAATTTGGTTGCCTAATTATTTTTCCTCCCTAACCACTGTGCTAGGTTCCATTGTTCTAGATATGATTTGAGCCCTGCCCTGAACCATAGAACCTAATCTTTGGGCTCCAACCCTTGATGACATCCTTTCTTAAAACCCCCAGAAACTGGCTAGGATGAGAAAAACACACAGCAACCCCACCCCATCTTACATGAAATGGTGCTGCTTCAAGTTTTCTACAGCGCTGGCCTTCCCCAGACCCTCTGTTCTCTGTGAACAGCTAACCAGGCCCAGAGCCCCAGTTTGCTCAATATATAATAAAATGCTCAGGAAAAAATATAGATACTGTAAATAATGTCACTTTTGTAGTTACCATAAGGAAATAGAGAAATACTAAAATATCTCTCTATAAATATCTTCATTGTAGTGATATTTACAACAAAATATTAGTAGTAGGGATTTGCTTACACAAATTATGGCCCATGCATCAATATGAGACTGACAATCAGATTTCATGACTTTTAAGCAATAGTAACAATAAAAACATTTATCGTATAACAAAAAACAAAAATTCAGGACTCATATCTATGTAATAGTTTATATAGATATAAATAATATTTATATTATCAAAATGTTAACAGTAGGCATTATTCTTCCTAAAACATTCTATAATTACTATCCTCTATAATAAAAGCCCAATATGCAAATTGTCCCCTCGGGCGGTCGTTCGACCAGTTCGACCACTTGCTATGACATGCACTGACCACCAGGGGACGGCGCGGAACATGGTGGGCGTCGGCGACGCGGCGCTGGCAGGCGCTGCCAGCCCCGATGGGCCCTGATGACAGCAGGACCATGGCGGAATGGTGGAGGTGAGCGGGTGGCGCCAGGCCAAGGCGGGTGTGAGCGAGGTCCAATCGCCCCGCTGATTGCCCCACAGACAGCAACCAGCGGCGGCGGTGGGGGGCAGGGCCACCACCCGGCTCCCAGGCGCTGAGGGAGCTGGGCAGGGGGCCCGGCCCCAATCAATCGTCCCACAGGCAGGATGGTGGAGCATGTGAGGGGGCGGCACCAGGCCAAGGCGAGGTGCCAGGCGGGGCTGTGGGGCTGCAAGGCTGGGGGCATGAGCTGGGGCCCGATCCCCGCAGGCCACCCCGAGGGACGCCACCCATGCACGAATTTGTGCACCAGGCCTCTAGTATATTGATATTTTTGTTGCAAAATTAATAAGAAAATGCAAGGAAAAGCAAGCTCTTTAAAGAAAAGAAGGTCAATTTGTATAAGGGCACAGCTCTAGGCTTACTTGTGCTGTGGAAGAATGGGTATAACTGTGTAAAAATACACTCATCTTTTTGTATTTACTCAAAATTCTAATTAATATGCCACAAGCACAAGGAAAAGCAAAATATACTCTTAGTCTTTTTCCAAATATAAATCAATCAGGACCAAAAATCATCCAAAAGGCCCCGGATCTCCTTCCTTCCTAATGCCATTTGAAAACACACACTCCTGTCTTCAGAGTCTTGCTCTCCTACCAACAAGTTGGAAGGCTCTTATTAAAGGGGAAAAAAATGGTAATGGAAGTGACATGACTTGAGGTGGCAAACACACAATACAATATACAGAGGATATATTACAGAATTGTACATCTTAAACCTATATAATTTTATTAAGCAACGTAACCCCACTACTACACACACACACACACACACACGCACATATATACACACATATATATGTATATACCTGAGGCCCGATGCACGAAATTGGTGTGCATGGGGGAGGGGGGTCCCTCAGCCTGGCCTGCGCCCCCTCGCTCCTAACCATCTGCCTGCTCGCTCCTTACCGCTGGGCTCGCCACTCCTTAGCGCTGCCGCAGAGGCGGCTGCGCTTGCCAGCCATGAGCCTGACTTCTGGCTGAGTGGCGCTCCCCCTGTGGTCAGTGTGCATCATAGCAACCGGTTGTTCTGGTTGTTCCGCCATAATGGACGCTTAGGCTTTTATTATATAGACTAGAGGCCTGTTGCAGGAAGATTCCTGCAAGAATAGCACTTCCTGAGACCGGAGCGAAGCAGAGAAGGGAGCGAAGCCCACTGAGGCAGGCTTCACTCCCTTCTCCGCTGCCTCGCTTCCTCCGTTCGCCGCTTCGCCCTCTGCTCCGTCTCCGCCGCCTCGGCTCCCTCCCATGTCCTCTGCTTCGCCTCCCTCCCGTGTCCGCTGCCTCAGCTCTGCTCCCGTCTCTGCTACCCCCGATCCGTTCCCTTCTCCGTCACTTGGCTCCCTTTTGCAGTGCTTGGCTTCCTTCTACACTGTCTTCAGTCTTCGCTGGGTGCTTGTGTATGCAAATTAACCACCATCTTTGTTGGGTTAATTTGCATACTCTTCTGATTGGCTGGTGGGCGTAGCGAAGGTACGGTCAATTAGCATCTTTGTCTTTTATTAGTGTAGATATATATCTTATTTGACACTGTTCATTCTACATAAGCATTAAGAGCAGACAGTTTTGAGGAATGTTCCCTATTCACTTAAGTGCTGGATTAGTTGCAAAGTAACACAAGATGAAATAAAAATTATCTCTCCCCTCCCCCCGCCCCGCATAAAAAAAAAAGATCAGTTTTCTTATAGGCATAGAAGCTCAGATTGACACATCTATAATCATAAAAGCATAATAGGCTAATTAGACCGGACATCCTTCCGGACGACCTTCCGGACGAAGCCGGGGCTGCGAGGGAAGCCCGGGTCCCGGGTGCCAGAGGGAAGCCGGTGCCGGCAGCCAGGGGAAGGAAGGCCTACTCTTGCATGAATTTTGTGCATCGGGCCTCTAGTTAGCAATCACACTGAACTGTAAGTCAAAGTGTCTACACCAGGATAAATTCTGCAACTCATGACAGTGACTTCTCTGGGCCTCAGTTCCCTCACTAGTAAAATAAGGGCATTAGACAATAAATTCTAAAGTGCCCCTTTTATAACAGTCTAAGAATCAATGTGAAAACACCAAAAGGTAAAAACACTAAAAAAATGTGAAGTCTCGTTTTTAAGTCACAATTGTGACTTCTCATTTAAGCATCATTGCTATAATATGAAATACTAATAAATGTATGTAAGGAAACTAATACTATACAGACATGATCTCATCAGAGTTTATACCCCTCTTATTCTTTTAGTTACCTTTTATGGCATACTAGACCAAAGCTCTGGCCTTTCTAACATAATTTACTATATTAAATACTGAGGTTTATGATCCTGATATTCTATCTAACTCCTCCTAAAGGTTCTCATAATTCCTGATTTTGTAAAAGAGACATGAAAAAATTAAGCTACAGACAGGTTCATGATCTTTGGGAAGGAATGTAAAAGTTCTAAAAATAGGATATATAGGAAATATGAATGACACAATACAAGATTACTTCCATTTTAGAGCTCTCTCAAGTGTTACCTCAGAATAAACACATTTCATAAAATGTGGCACGTCGATACATCGAAGGAAATAATCTGCTTCCCATTATTTTGAAATACTATAATACGGACCGAGAATTGTTAAGGATGTTATTCTTCCTAGATCAAAAGGGTTTAAAGATCTCCTTTGAAAAAAGGACCAAAGCTTCATTACAATAATGACAAATATATTTTTACTTGAAAATTAAAATGTGGTGTGTTATGCTCAAGAGGCTTGTTTCTCTGGAGGCAAGTTTACTTTCAGGAGCAGCGTGGATGCCAAGTTACTAATCAGACGAGAAAACAATGCAGGGCTTTAACACTCTTTTGGAAAACTCATTTTTCTCTCATCATCATTCTGTACTTTCTCAACTTACTATGTGCCACGGGCTTGTGGTAACTGTGTAAGTTAAAGAGGGATGAACCTCTGGCTGTCACAGTTAACTCAGAATACGGCCAAAAGCATGTGTGGTAAACGATTATTTTGGTTGATATCAACCCCTCATAAAACGATTCCAGCAGATTGTCCTCCAGACAGACAAGAGGAACTCTGGTGTGTAATTACTGGTTTGCGGGATGGCATTAGCCATATCAAATAAAGTATCTACATATATTATCCAAACACTACTCAAAAATAAAACCACCATATATAAAACTTAGTCCATATTTAAAGAGAGTGTCCAGAGACTCGTGAAACTATGAATTTATCAGAGATAGCACAAATTGAAGAGTTAGCTCATGTGACAGTTTTATTATCTGTGTTTTTCAGGCACCTGGATGAATGCAGAATGAACAAACAGGTGCTGAAGAAATGCTTAAAAAATAAAATAAAAAGTTTGAGAGTTCTATTATATTTGGATAAAATTTAATATTTCATCAAACAGCAAATTTGAGACAATCTGAAACATAATGCTTTTTATCAAAACAGGCCCTTTGTGTGACAGCATCATTTTGAAAAATTAAACACATGTAACAACAACTTTTCAAACTTTACCGGCTATTTTAATTATACAGAGGATTCAACTGTGCTAAGTTCTCTTTCTATAGGTGTAGGAGATACACTTATGTTTTTATATATTATAATCTACGGATTGTATTGCTGGGAATGACAGATGAGAAAGTGAAGCTAATGAAATACTGTGAAACAGACGCCATGCAAAGAGAAGAGCCATCTTCTGATAAAGACGATGGTCCACCATCTGTCCCCCTGTCACTCAGGGACAATTACAAATACTCCATCAGTTTTCTGATGGGTGAAATGATAAATGAGGTAAAGATGTCTGCAGATTCTGATGTTCCTTTCTGATCTAATCTGAGGTCTAACAAATAACTCAAAGCAAAGCTCAGAATATAAGCCGATTAATTGATTACATATAGCAATGTACTTTTTTATAGAAGAGAAAATAACTAAAATAAAAGTATATTTTTAGGGATAAAACTAGATGCAAAAATAAAACTATGAAAGGGACAGCAGAGAAAGGGAGAGAAGGAAGAGGACATATCAGGCATCACTAACCAAAATGAAGTTTGCAATGTTGGTACCATACAAAAGTAATATTCAAAGAGAGAGACATTAGAGAGAAAAGATAGATGTTTCATATTCTTAGAAGATAAAATTCATTAGTAGGATAAAATATGTAAATATGATCATGATGATAAAACTATGTAATATATATAACCAAGAAATAAAAAAAAGAAATACATACATGCAAATAATAACAATATGTTAGCAGTCTTTCCATTTTTGAGAAAAGGATATTAATGAGCACAAAAAAGCATTAAAAGAGTAAAAACATTTTTGTAACAATGAACAAAACTGATCTAATATATGATACATACCCAGAGAGAAAACATATTCTTAAAATTTTTTAATGTACTAAGCTATAAAGAAAATCAATAAACTCCCCAAAGTACAACCTATCTAGTCATATTCTCTGACCATAATGCAATAAAAGTTGAAATTAAAAACAAAGAATAGTACTCATTTTGGCAGCACGTATTTCAAAATTGAGCAATGCACAGAAGACCAGCCTGGCCCCTATGCAAGACATAAGTCAAATCCATGAGTCACTTTTAAACATGTCCACTCATACACATAAAACAAAACAAAAGGCATCGCCACCCTTCTAATCTATAACCTTAGAAATATCTCGTTGTTTAAAAGGAAATAGAAAGTGAAACTCAGAATACCTTTAAAACCCATTATTTAAAGTAAGAATAGTCTGTAAAAAATGTTTAACAACTAAATGAAGAAAACTATACACTTTACTAAATGATACACACACACACATACACACACACACACATACACACACATACAAACATACACACACATACACACACATACACACACACACACATACACACACACACACAAATCCAACCAAGACTTGAGTAGACCAACATGTTGCTGTATGGAAAGAATTAATACTTAAAATATATCTACTCTTATTCATTCAATCTAATTAAGTTTAACTTATAATTTCAATGCAATCCCAATAAAAATTCAAACAGGATTTTCTTAGCTACATAAGTTAACTGCAAAGGTCATGTGCCAATTGAGAAGCAGAGGAACAGTCAAGGCAATTCTGAGAAAGAATAAAGAGGAACAAACTTACCCTATTACGATGGAAGCAAAAACAAAAACTACCCACTCAATTCTTGAAGATAATAATTGTCAAGCTACACATCTACACCCAGTGAAAACATATTTCACAACGAAAGTATATAAAAACAAAGAAACTCCAGAATTTCCTGCAGGAGATTCTCTCTAGCCTGAGCAATGGGTACATAAATCATTGTTTTACTATTTTTCTACTAACAATATACTAGTATATACACCTAGTGCTCTTAGGTATTTATAAAGAATTTTACCAAAATACTTAAAAGTAGGAACAAAATACTTAATGTAGGTCTTTTGTAAAAGCAAGGTGGCACAATGGAAACGTAAAAAGCGGGGATACTTGTATCTATACTACTGTCAAACAAAACAGATTTTATGTAAGAAAATTTTTGTTAGAAAAAAATACCCCAATTTATTTGGGTGAATTTATTATGAATTTTATGCTAAAAACAAAAAGCAGCAGCAGAAAAAAAGGAAAACTATTGATTTATAATATTACTCACATTAAAAAGAGTCATTCCACATAGCAAAAGGCTGAATTCACTAGGAAGACACACAATTTTATCTTTATTTTTTGGTTAATACTCACAAAATGATATTTTTTCCCCATTGATTTTTAGAGGGAGTGGAAGAGAGGGAGGCAGGAGGTGAGAGAGAGAGAGAGAGAGAGAGAGAGAGAGAGAGACAGACAGACAGACAGACATTGATGTGAGAGAGACACATCGATCGGTTGCCTTCTGACATGACCTGATCGGGGCCAGGGATTGAACCTGCAACCCAGGTATGTGCCCTTGACGGGGAATCGAGTCTGAGACCCTTTGGTGACCGGGTTAGCGCTCTAACTACTTAGCAACACTAGCAAGGGCAGAAGATACAAAATATTACTTCATATATTTTTTGTTAATTCTCACCTGGGAATACTTTTCCCGTTGATTTTTAGAGAGTGGAAGGGAAGAGAGAGACAGAGTGAGAGAGACACATCAACTGGTTGCCCCTGCATGTGCCCCAACTGGGGCTGGGGATCGAGCCTGCAGCCAAGGTACACGCCCTTGACCAGAACTGGACCAGTGACCCTTCAGTCAGTCCACTCACCCAAACTGGCTAGGGCAGCACAGTTTTAAACTCGTATGCTCTTAATAATATAACCTCAAAATAAATAAGCAGAAATGGACAAAACAAGAAGAAACAAATGGGATATTTTAATACCCTCCATCAGTAAGTGTAAGAACAGGCAAAAATCACTATGGATACAGAATATTATAATATCATAATTAATGTGGTTGATAGGGTAACTGGAAAATATACATTCTCTTCAAGCAGATAGAACATTTAAAAACTGATCATGTGCTATACTAAGACAGATTTCAAAGAATTTCAGACTATATTCTCTTGCTCTTATTGCAATTAAGTTAGAAATCAATAGATAAAACTTCTATGTTTGGAAATTTCAAATCAACCTTCTAAACAACTAATGGGTCAAAGAAAAAAAATATAAGGGAAATAAAAAATACATAATGAATAATAATGAAAATACTTTGCGTGAAAGAAGACCTTAGAAATTAATATCTTTATGCACTTAACATTAGAAAAAAGGCTGAAAATTAAGGAGGCAAGCATTCGCCTAAAAGAATGGCAAAATAATCTCCAAGGAAGAAGTAAAAAGGAAATATTAAAACCAAGAAATAACATTAATGAAATAAAAAATTAAAAAGCAATAGATAGGATTGACAAAACCAAAACCCAAATCTTTTGAAATACTAACAAACATCTTGCAAGAATGATCACAAAAAAATAAAGGCACAAAAAAATGTGTAAAATAAAAAACCACAGAGAAGTCTTTAAAAATCACAGAGAATACTATGAAAAATATTTTTGGTAAGACTTTTGAAAACTTATGAAGAAAACATAATTTCCTAGAAAATTTACCAAAACAGATGTAATAAATCAGAAAACTGAAATACACCCAAAGAGATTAATTACTAATTTAAAATCTGACCAACCCAAAAGGATGGCTACTATCAAACAGACATAAAATAACACCGTTGGCAAGGATGTGGAGAAACTTGGACCCTTGTGCAAAGTAAAATGGTGCAGCTGCTTGGAAAACAATGTAATGTTCCTCATAAATTAAAAACAGAATGACTATATGATCCAGAAATCTACTGCCTGAGTATATATCCCAATACTTGAAAACAAGCACTCAAACAGATATTTGAACATTCATGTCCACAGCAGCATTATTTGCAACAGCCAAAAAGTGGAAGCAAACCAAGTGTTCAACAAATGAATGGATAAACTATGGTACTGGAATATCCAGGCAATGAAATATTATTCAGCCCTCAAAAAAAATCTAACACAGGCTCCAACATGGCTGCACACGACGACAAGGGAAATAAGCCATTCACAAAGCAAGAAACAACGTAGGATTCGACTGATGGGAGGTGTTCCGAGCAGTCAAATCCAGAGACAGAGAGTAGGGCAGTGCCTGCCAGGCTCTGGGGGGAGGAAAATGGGAATCATTGTTTAAAGGGCACAGAGGTTCAGTTCTGTCAGGAAAGATCTCTGTGGATGGATATGGATGGTGGCAGCCTAACAACGTGAATTTACTTAATGCCACTGAACTGTACACTTTAAAATGGCTTAAATGAGAAATTTCAAGTTATATGTATTTTACTACAAATAAAAGAAAAGTCAGAAAGACAATTTCCCCAAAAAGCACATACCAGGAAATTACAACTTTATAGACAGATTAAACAAACCCTTCAGAGAGATCATTTCTATTTTATGCTACCCAGGAATTTTTAAAAATATATATTTTATTGATTTTTTAGAGAGAGGAAGGGAGAGGGATAGAGAGTTAGAAACATCGATGAGAGAGAAACCTCGATCAGCTGCCTCCTGCACACCTCCCACTGGATATGTGCCTACAACCAAGGTACATGCCCTTGACTGGAATCGAACCTGGAACCCCTGAGTCCGCAGGCCGATGCTCTATCCACTGAGCCAAACCGATCAGGGCTACCCAGGAATTTTTTAAAAAATAGGAAAAACTAGTCAGTTTATATTATTAAACTAATATAATATTAATAGAGAAAGAAAAATTAGGAAAATCCTAAATATTTGCATAACAAATACAACTGTGTTTTAAAATCATGACCAAAATAAGTTTATCAGAAAAGCCATGAATGTAATACATCACATTAAAAAATTAAAGGATAAATCAACCTTTTCATAAGATACAGAAAAAATTCAATAAAAATCATTATCTGTTTATTATTTTTAAGATCTTACAAAACTAGGGATCGAAGGGAGCTTCCTTGATAAAAGCCATTTATAAACCCCTGTAAATTAATTAAAATTGCAAATGATCTATCTTACCCTTTTCTTTTCTTTTTTTAAATATATCTTTATTGATTTCAGAGAGGAAGGGAGAGGGAAAGAGAGATAGAAACATCCATGATGAGAGAATCATGGATCGGCTGCCTCCTGCATGCCCGCTATTGCGGATCAAGCCCACAACCTAGGCATGTGCCCTTGACCAGAATCAAACCTGGGACCCTTCAGTCCACAGGCTGACGCTCTATCCACTGAGCCAAACTAGCTAGGGCTATCTTACCTTTCTTATTAGCATTTTGTCCAACTCAGCCCAGGTAGACAGGTGATTAGAATTTGTTCTGATAAATACAAGAAAATGCTCTCTATAACAGTCAACTTTAGATATGCATAACAGATATATATGCAGCAAGACAACAGGTATATAAACCAAGCTCATATTCTGAGATTTAAAAATTTTTTACGTATTGATTTTTAGAGAGATGGAGCGATATCGATCCATTGTTCCACCCATTGATGCATTCATTGGTTGCTTCTTGTATGTGCCCTGACCAGAGATCGAACCCACAACCCTGGCGCATTGAGAAGGCACTCCAACCAACTGAACTACCATTTATCTTGTCCTTTAGCATGTAAAGAGTCAAGTCTGGAAGATTCTCATAGCATTTACTCCAGAGTATAAAGACAGTCCCTTTTCCAACCTTATGGCGGTTACTTGGTCAGAATAAAGAGGAAGAGGAGGTTTAAGTAAATTTTATCTCTTTTCAGCCGAAGAAATTTGGAGATGAAAAAAGGAAAATAAGAAAAACACTGTAGCCCTGGCCAGCGTGGTTCAGGTGGGCATCATAGCACACAAGAGACTGCTGGCTCCATTCCCAGCAGGGGGCGTGCAGAAGGCAAGCTGATCAATCATTCTCGCTCATCACTGATGTTTCTATCTCCCTCTCCCTTCCTCCCTGAAATCAAGAAAAATATACTAAAAATAAATCAATAAAATACGTATTTTTTAAAAGAAAGCATCTGTTAGGAATTATCTGTTACATCCCAGACTGCCACCGACTCCGGGAGCCGTCTGTTACCTCTTCCACTTCAATGCTAGACACACTTTGGCCAAAGAGATCGACTTACTATTTCACTGAATACAGGGATGTCCTTATGGTTTTACAAATTTAAAATTACTTTTTTTCTTCAATCACCTAATTAGCATAATTTTTCAAAGTTGTATACTAATTTGGGATTTGTAAAACCACACTTAGTTGTAAACATCCAAGAAGTTATAGTTAATTTAAGATCCTTCAGGAAACTCCTTTTCATACTTTCCATGAATTAAATAAAATAATTATTTTCTCTATATTTATGTACACGGGCTAACAAACAGAACTTGTATAATTTATATGCTTTTAAAGCCAAGGAGTCTCAACAAATAGAAATACATAAACTCAAATTTAAAAAACACACAAACCTTTTTTTACTTTATTCTCTATATAGAATTAAATGTACTTCACACAACTTCCATGAAAAGCATTATCAGCTTCTTTAGATGAACTAAATCCAAACTACAAAGAAATCTGAGTTTTAATTAAAATAAATTTCATCATTTCGCTAGCACTGCACACACAAAAATTAAATATAGGAATGTATTTAAACTAGCACCCATTTGTTCTGACCTTTAAGAATCACATACTTTTATCATTTGGATTCTAAGATGATGAAAGAGAAAAACATCAGACCTTTTTTTGTGAAGGCTCAAGAAACAAAACATTTCCTGATCAAATTAAAATAAAAAATAAAAACACTAAACCTTTCTTGCTGGGCAGCTGCCTATTATGTTTAACAGGCTTAAAACAAAATGTGTCAAAGATCAAGAGTAAGTTATCTGATATGTCAAATGCATAAGGTCAAAGGTACAATTTTATTAGGTCAGAGGTGGTATAAATAAAGTCTTGTATGTCAAAGAAGGGTCACAGACCAGATGTACAAAATATAAAGACATCACAGATGACAAGTAATAACTTTAAGTAGGACAAGTATGTTTACTATAGATACCTCCACTGATTAAAAATGAAACTTCCATGTGAGAAAGATAAAACTGCCTTTCTAGATCAGATAAGTCATGTGCTATATTGCACGCTTGTGTTCATGAAGAAGGGGCTATAACTAAAAATAACTGCAGTCAAAGAATCGCTTAATGGAGGTGACAGGTTCTGAGAAATGCATCGTGAGCCGACTTCACTGCTGTGCGAACTCACAGTGACTCACTCACACCTGGTGATGCAGCTGCCACACCGCTGGCCGCGGGGGACAGCCCCCTGCTCCCAGGCTGGTCTGTGCACACGTGACTGCACTGAATACTCTGGCAACTGCAGCACAATGGCAAGTCTGTGTATCTAAACACAGAAAAGGTGCAGTAAAAATACGGCAGGAAAGATAAAAATGGTGCTTCTTTCAGAGCACGTACCACGAGTGGAGCTTATACAGGACATGCTTATACTAGATTAATCTTTCAACTCCAAAAGCCGCACAAAATATACTGAACATCTCTTTGAGGGCAGTAAAAAACAGCCAACACAGCAAGCTTGAGAGATCATGATCCCTAAACAAGGGAGGCAGCACATGAGGGAGCTCCACATGCACTCTTGACTTTTCCTTGTGGGCCATGCCAACTTCTGGCACAGGATAACAGCGCAGCCCACAAGTAGCAGTCTTACCGAGCTGAGGAGACAGAATAGGGTTTGGAGAAGTCAAAGTGGTTGGAGCTTGAGAGGCAAAAGTCAGACAGAAGTGAGCCCAAACAACTGCAATTTTCCCTCCAAAATTGGTCATATCCAGATACTCAAGAGAAAACAGTAGCTTCATTCCTTCTACCTATTCATTAAGAACCAATGACAGAATTACCCCTGCTTCCTGGCCGCATCCAATTCAGGGCAAGCCATATGTCCTTGAACCATCCCCTCCTGCCCCAAATCACCCGGTACAGGCCCAAATCCTGTAAGTCCGTTCTAACACCTTATTGAGAAGCCCCATAACACCCCATGGCATTTCCCCCTTTTTTAACAAATCAATAAACCCAATTTTATTCAACTACACCTTTGTTTCTCATGGTCTTTGCCTGGAGGGCATTGACAGAAAGCTAAGAAAAAGAGTGAACTGTATATAACTTCACATCGACATTAGGGATCATCTCAAAGACTTCAGGTTGAGTGCAAGAAGCCAGACACAAAAAGTACATACTACACGATACCATCTATCACATCAAGGACCGGCAAGACTAACGGATGGTGCTAGTACTGACAGACTAGTTACCTTGTGGGGTGTGACTCGGACAGGACATGAGGAAACTTTCTGGGGTGCACGAAATTACCTAAAACTTGATATGAGTGGAACAAATATAAACATTCATTAACCTATACATTTGAGTTCTGTGTACTCTAATACATGCTTTCACTTCAAGAAAAGGGTTAAACATACATGTGCACCTACATCAATTATGGCCCTCAAAGAACCACAATAACATTAAGAGATGCAAGACAGCTCTAACTGGTGTGGCTCAGTGGATAGAGCGTTGGCCTGCGGACTCAAGGGTCCCGGGTTTGATTCTGGTCAAGGGCATGTACCCTGGTTGTGGGCACATCCCCAGTGGGGAATGTGCAGGAGGTAGCTGATCAATGTTTCTAACTCTCTATCCCTCTCCCTTACTCTCTGTAAAAATCAATAAAATATATTTTTAAAAAAAGAGAGATAGAGAGATGCAAGACAAACATGAACTTTTCATCTTTGGGAATTTGTTATAACAACAACAACTAAAAAAACCCCTAGAAATTCAAAGATTAGCAATGCCACCCATGTCTCAGTAATAGTAGGGAGAAATTATTTATTAAAATGCTTACATAAATCTAAATTCCAGGGCAATAATAATTATAGGTAAATAAATAATGCATTTTCCAAAATTTCTAAATCATATACTATCATTTAATTAGGATATTATTATATACTAGAAGCCTGTTGCACAAAGATTCCCACAATAGGCCTTCCTTCCCCTGGCTGCCGGCACCGGTTTTCCATTGGCACCTGGGACCCAGGCCTTTGGTCTGGCCGCAGCGGAGAAGCCAAGCCTCGAGGCTAGGCTTCTCCCGTCCGGCCGCAGTGAGGCTTGGCTTCTCCCATCTGGCCTCAGCGAGGCTTGGATTCCCTACTGTGGCTGCAGCAAAGAAGCCAAGCCAAGCCTCTTCAGTCTTCATTCCAGCCGGAGCCTTCAGTCTTTGCTCCATGCCTGCATATGCAAATTAACCGCCATCTTTGTTATGTTACTTTGCATACTCATCATGACTGGCTGGTGGGTGTAGCAGAGTGACACCAATTTGCATGTTTCTCTTTTATTAGTGTAGATACTATCATATAAATCGCACAGTTTTATACGAAAAAAAATTGTTTTGAGAGAGGAAGGAAGAGGGAGAGAGAGATAGAAACATCAATGATGAGAGAGAATCACTGATTGGCTGCCTCCTGCATGCTTTCCACTGGGGATCAAGCATGCAACCCAGGCATGAGCCCTTGACCAGAATCAAACCCTCGACACTCTATCCACTAAGCCAAACTGGCTAGGGCTGAAATTTTTTTTAAAATATATTTTATTGATTTTTTACAGAGAAGATTTTTTACAGAGAAGAAGGGAGAGGATAGAGAGTTAGAAACATCCGTCAGCTGCCTCCTGCACACCCCCTACTGGGGATGTGCCCGCAACCAAGGTACATGCCCTTGAATGGAATCGAACCTGGGACCCTTCAGTCCACAGGCCGACGCTCTAGCCACTTAGCCAAACTGGTCAGGGCATAGGGCTGAAATTTTTATTGTCAACTGTTTTCCAAGAAATGTAGAGCATCACTAATAATTCTTTTCTTATATTATCTATAATAATAAAAGCGTAATATGCAAATCAACTAAATGGCCGAACAGCTGAATGATAGTCCGGACGACCTTCCAGACAAAGCCAAGGCTGTGAGGGCTGAGGCAGCCGGGGCTGTGAGGGCCGAGCCCCTTGAATGAATTTTGTGCATCGGGCCTCTAGTTAAAATATAAAAACACCACAATTTTATACTAGAATTATATTAAAAACAGTATTAAATTCTTATTTTTATGTTTTGTGTTAATATGTACACTAAAATAACACATTTGTATACTATGACAGTAGTTATTAAGTGTTAATATAGTTTTAAATAATCACAGAACGACACAGAACATGGCCTTCGTAGTAGAAAGGTGTGTAAATGAAAAGTGGAGCTCACCACTTCCTCATCCGAGAGCTCTCTCCCTTGGATGCTGCTGCTCTCTCGCACGGCTTGCTGGTGCTTCCTTCCCTTAATGTGGCTGAACAGATACACCTCCGAAGAGATCTACAAGCACAAAATCAAGGCAATGTCATTAACCTAGACTTTCGTCTATTTTTAATGTTACACAGTCAACTCAGTAGACTATACGCGAGTTGAGATCACTCTAGCATTTACATACTAGGCTTACAAATGTTTTCTTTAGAATTCTCAGGACTCCTCTGGAATAGACATGGTCAAAAAAGGCATCCCATTACAGCCAACTTCAACAGGGCATCACTTCCCCTAGGTATCAAAGTTCAAGTTTCAGCACCCAAGACATCCCTTTTCTTTTTTCGTACCAACACCCAAACACAGTGCCGTGGAACACTACGCAGGTACCCTTCCACTCCGGCTGCTTCGGCACGCTGCACTCCTGCTCCCAAGTGCTCACCCTATGTTGTACTACTCACTTTGCGTAAAAACGAGGAAAGAAATTCATGGTATTCAGCAGATGCCTTTGTGTGAGTTTTAAAAAACAGGGAGAGTAGGGGGAGAAACCAAGATGGCGGCAGAGGTAAACACTGGAAATTGCTGCCTCGCACAACTACTTCAAAAATACAACTAAAAGACAAAATGGACATCATCCAGAACCACAGGAAGGCTGGCTGAGTGGAAAGTCCACAACTAGAAGGAAAGAGAAAAGCACACCGAGACGCAGAGGAGGTACGGAAGTAAAGTGCAGAGGTACGAAGGCGCACGTGGAAAGGGCTGGCAACTGAGGACACGGTTTTCTTTTACAATCGAGAGGGAGTCTCAAGCTCCCGACTGCTCTGAACTCCAGTTCCGGGCGAGTCTCTGGGGACTCATACGGGGAGAAACTGGACTGTCTGGCATCGGGCGGAACTCGAGGGTGGCTTTCTCTCGGAGGTGCTTGCAGTGATTACCGAGGAACACTGAGACCCGGGGCCTCTTAGGGCAGGGCTGAGGATCAGCCATAGCTGTTTGCTCCACCCTGTTGATCCTCTGAGACCCCGCCCCACCCAAGCTGCAGCAGAGGCTTTTGCATATGAATGGCATGGCCCTTTGCAATCTAAAATTACCTAACAAACTGCAGCTGGGCCAGACAGACCCAGAACATCCAAAAGAAGGCCCAAGTCCCCACAGCAGCTTGCATTGTTTCACAGCTGGGCCTCATCTGGGCACCTCCAAACCCCAAACAAAGAAGAGGAATATGCAGATCTCTCCGTAGCTCCTGCTGGGTGGCCTCAGGCAGAGGCTAAATTAGCACCTCCTTAGAGATCCAAGAGCCAGTGTACCCAGTGGTCAGAGTGGGACCATCCAGATTACAACTCCTTAGATTCACAAGGGACACACTCAGGGGGCAGACTCAGTGAGCACCAAAGCCCCACTGAAGCAAGTCTTGCCCCAGAAGGGTGTCTCCAGCACAGAAGTTCTCCCACTGCAGACACAGCTGATTCTCACAGCCAATTGGCCTGGAGGTCAATTCCTCCCAGTGATACCTACAACAATCAAGGCTTAACTACAAGACTGTGCACACAGCCCACAAGGGGGTGCACCAAGAGTGTCCACCTCAGGTAATTGGCGAGGCTGAGCCACTGGGCCCTATAGGACACCTAGCACACAAAGCCACTCTATCAACACAGGGAAGCATAAAAAATGCGGAGACAAAGAAACAGGACACAAATGACAGAAATGGAGGAAAGCAAACTACTGGATACAGAGTTCAAAACCACGGTTATAAGTTACTCAATAATCTTCTAGAAACCGCCGATAAATTTAGTGAGACCCTCCATAAATCTAGTGAGACCCTCGAGGATATGAAAAAGGACCAACTAGAAATTAAGCATACACTGACTGAAATAAAGAATATTATACAGAGATCCAACAACAGACTAGAGGATCCCAAGAATCAAGTCAAAGATTTGAAATACGAAGAAGCAAAAAACAGCCAACCGGAAAAACAAAAAGAAAAAAGAATCCAAAAATATGAAGATAGTGTAAGGAGCCTCTGGGACAATTTTAAGTGTACCAACATCCGAATTATAAGGGTGCCAGAAGAAGAGAGAGAGCAAGATATTGAAAACCTATTTCAAGAAATAATGACAGAAAACTTCCCCTACCTGGTGAAAGAAATAGACTTACAGGTCCAGGAAGCGCAGAGAACCCCAAACTAAAGGAATCCAAAGAGGACCACACCAAGACACATCATAATTAAAATGCCAAGAGCAAAAGACAAAGAGAGACTCTTAAAAGCAGCAAGAGAAAAACAGTCAGTTACCTACAAGGGAGTACCCATACGACTGTCAGCTGATTTCTCAACAGAAACTATGCAGGCCAGAAGGGAATGGCAAGAAATATTCAAAGTGATGAATAGCAAGAACCTACAACCAAGGTTACTTTACCCAGCAAAGCTATCATTCAGAATTGAAGGTCAGATAAAGAGCTTCACAGATAAGGAAAAGCTAAAGGAGTTCATCACCACCAAACCAGTATAATACGAAATGCTGAAAGGTATCCTTTAAGAAGAGGAAGAAGAAGAAAAAGGTAAAGATACAAATTATGAACAACAAATACATATCTATCAACAAGTGAATCTAAAAATCAAGTGAATAATCTGATGAACAGAATAAACTGGTGATTATAATAGAATCAGGGGCATAGAAAGGGAGGGCACTGACTATTCTCGGGGGGGAAAGGGGTGTGGGGGGTATGGGAAGAGACTGGAAAAAAATCGTACACCTATGGATGAGGACAGTGGGTGGGGGGCTAAAGGCAGAGGGTGGGGTGGGAATCGGGTGGAGGGGAGCTATGGGGGGAAAAAAGAGGAACAACTGTAATAATCTGCATAATAAATATTTAATTTTTTAAAAAAGTGAAGAAAAAAAACGAGGGAGAGTACATTTTCATACTTTAAACTCTAGTAATAAGGTATCTCTTCATAATATCGATAATGACAACCCACCAGGACATTGCACAGAGAACACTGCTTCTTTCTCTCATAAGGGGTCAGTTTGGGAGCATAGTCAGTATTTGCATGTCGTCCACTGCTCAACTCAGCAGCTTTTTCTTTTCTTTGTTCAATCTGTTCCATGTGCCTTCTAATGCTTTCATCATGCTGCAGATGAAGTCAGAGTGTGAGAATATAAAAAATTACTCAAATTATACTGATAACTTGAAAAAATATTTCTATTAAGCCTTCTAAAATAACAGCAGAATGTCATAATTCAATGTTAATGTGAACACTGAGAACAAGAATTTACATAAAGACCTTTAATATCTCCATGTACAGTTACATTTCCTAAATGTGCTCCATGGAGCTACATGGGATCTTAGTAAGTGCTTTGTGGAAGAGGTTCCATGGTCAAATAAACTGGGAAAATAGGAAGTGAAAGCTAAAAAGGTTTTTAAAATTGACTTTATGTAGCCTGTAGTATGTCACTGTCTGTGAGCTATGACTCAATAAACAACATTTGACACACTCATTACACACAGCACACCTCCGAGAAGCACTTCCTGGAACGCCCTGTGGGAAACGCTGACCCACAGGTAAGGACCAAGCTGATCGTCAGCACATCAGGCCTCTGTCCACATCAACTACACTGCTAACTGTCCTACACCTCCAGTGACTTCCCAGAGAACAAAACAAACAAGCTAAATTACACTACTTCCAACTTCTGACTCCCCCCTCACACTGTTTCATGAGGCTGAAATGGCATCCCATCTAACTATCCATTCTCCTACACATGTAACTCATTTTTCTTTTAAGATTCAGCTCAGGAATTACTCTCTAGGATTACTTCCCCTCACCCTTCGTATTGGACTGAGTACCCCCTCTGTACCTCAGCAGCACTCTGTGTAACCTTCGTCCACATGGAAGTTGTGTGCTCGGCATCTGAAGCTCACGTTAGAGTATGAGTTTCTTGAAATTCATGGTCACGTCTTACTCACCTCTATTCCCATGCCTACCACAGGCTCCGTAAGTATTTACTGCATTAAATGTAAATGAATGATAAAGTTCTAGGACTACACAAATAGCAAAGTGTGGTGTCCTACATACAGAATTTACCACCTCTGTGAGGAGCCAACATGTGAAGAGTTGTGGCAGAATGTGAAGTATTCGTACCGCCGGAAGCTGCACTACTGATGGTGAAGATTTTCTAGAAAATGTAAGTTTATCGTGTCTCCCAACTACAAACATGCAAGTCCTAAGCACTAAAATCAAGTGAAACTATCCTACCCTGTATAATAAAAGGCTAATATGCAAACTGTCCCCTCGACCAGGAGTTCAACCAGAGGGCAGGTCCGACCTGCCAACCGCCCGCAGCTCCTCCCAGGCAGCCCCGCCCCAGACAAGACTGCCCCACCCCGACAGGCTCTGATCAGGGTGGGCTGGCCGGACCCCACCCGTGCACGAATTCGTGCACCAGGCCTCTAGTTTATAATAATCACTGCTCAGTAAAAACAAGAAATGTTAAAATGTGGTTATTTTTTTTCCTCGATTGCTTAATAAAATTTAGTTTTCAGATAGTTGAACTGGCCAATATGATGGTAGCGAAATCATATTTCTCATTATCGAAAGATCAGACATACAAATTAATTCAATTTTCTATACAATTAATTCAACAAATAACAATGTAATCTCATGCTCCATGGCAGCTCCAAGCTTTCGCAGTCAGACAGACGCGTAACCCACCTTGAGCTGTATTTTCTTCTGCAGCTCCTCCATGGCCTCCTGCTGAGCAGCCGTGAGAGCCGCCAGTCGTTCTTCCCTGTCTCTGTGCGCACCCAGGGGAGGAACAAACCGCAGGTTAAACAATACAGTGAGGGCTCACAGGCTTCTACATTCTACACCAGCGGTCGCCATCCTTTCGGACCTCATGGACCACCTGTTGGCGACCACTGTTCTAAAGGGTTATTGTTTTTTAAAATTATTTTTCTAAGTGCCTGTTAAGTCCCAGACATACTGTTCATTAAGTACTTGGAAAGCAGCAGAAATTATTAGTTATGAAATAGGTTTCTGGACCCAGGCAGAGGTTTAAATATTAGCTCCAAGGCTGTCACTTAAATATGCCAGTAAAACCACAACAAACGAATAGAAAAGGCATGAACTCACACAGAGAATAGGAGGAAACGATCCCAAACAAATTATGAGACATACAAAAAAGCATGACCATGCTTGGGAAAAAGCAGTGAATCGAAACTCTCTGAATGAAGTCATATGTTGGAGTTAGCAGACAGAGACTGCAAAACAGCTATTATAAACATGTTCAGATAATTAAAAGTGTGCCAAAATAAAGAAAAATATTATGACAATGATTTAACAAACAGGGACTCTCAACAGAGAAAAGAAAGAGTTTAGAACAGCATTCCAATAAGAGGAACGAGGACCCTTGAACAAGCGGCTGATTCTGGGGGTGGCGCATGGAGAACATGATGCGTCTGGAGCGCCGTGTGCGTCGGAGAGGAAGGCTGCGCCGAGAAACCACTGAACGACGTCAGGGGACACAGGGGCCAAACGGAAGAGCTCCCAGTGTCAACGTGGAACAAGTGAGCAAGAAATGAGTAACAGAATACTAGCATGTAACTCAAAGTACAAAAAGACATAAAAAGTCCACACTGACATATGAATGAATGAATGAATGAATGAATGGGAGAGGACAGACTGCAAATAAGTTCTGCAGTGATTCTTCTCTCGACAGGTGTGGGCTCTGCTCAGTGGCTCACTTCCAAGGAGGACAGCAGAGGGGAAATTTTAAAGTTACTACACAAGGAAGAAACCTGACCCCATCCTCACCAGGTGACCAAGGTTCACAAACTCCGAGGTAAGTCCAGCGGACAGCATGAACCTCTGACATGTTAAGAATAGAAATTTAGCCCTGACTGGTTTTGCTCAGTGGATAGAGCATCGGCCTGTGGACGGAAGGGTCGTGGGTTCAATTCCAGTCAAGGGCATGTACCTTGGTTGCAGGCACATCCCCAGTAGGGGGTGTGCAGGAGGCAGCTGATCGATGTTTCTCTCTCATCGGTGTTTCTGACTCTCTATCTCTCTCCCTTCCTCTCTGTAAAAAATCAATAAAATATATTTTTTAAAAAAAGAATAGAAATGTACATTTAGCCCTGTGGTCCTACTGTCAGAAACCATAACCCTAATCTAACCATCAGAAACACATCAATTGAATCCTCACTGAGCAACAGTATAAAATACCTGACCACTCTCAAAACTGTCAGGCTCATCAAAGCCACGGGGAATCTGAGAAACTACTAAAACTCAGAGGAGCAAATAAATACCTGGAGAAATAACGGCCAAACACTTTCCAAATCTGATGAAAAACAATCATGAAGAGAACCAACCTAGACAAATCATAGTCACACAGAAACGTGAAAGGGCCAAGACCGTCCTAACAGCATTAGATACCAAAATTATTACAAAGCTTTGATAATTAAATCAGAGGATAAAGAAAGTAACCACCAGCTCAAAAGACAGAGCCCACAAACAGAGCCATGCATCCAAGGAAACTTGATTTATGTCAGAAAGCTCTCTAGATCAGTAGGAAAATTTTGATTTTTCAGTAACATGTACTAGAACAATAGGGTATTCACAATACAATCACAGAGAGTTGATTTTATTGTATGGTTTGAGATAGAAATACAATCTCTTTTTTAGTAGCTGCTAAGTATGCAAAAAGTTATTCAGCCTTGTTATTAGTCTTGGACAGTACATTTTCACATACACCAAATTTGACACAATTAAAAGGTCAGAAAAAAATTCACATGTCAGCAAGGTATATACCAACCAAAAGGGACTTAGGCTTGGCCAATTAAATGCTTTTCCTGGGTCTTTAAATCTTAAACAACTGATTTTAAAGTAAAGGGATGGCCGAAGGTCACTTATCACAATCAGAGTGACAGCACGCTGACCAGACTGTTGCTACCAAAAGGCCATGCTGTGGCTCCTGTGGCCTGGCCTCCGACCCCCGACCACCTCCAGGCCTGGTCCTCTCAGCTCCTACCACCTGTGCTCCCAACGTGCTCCTAAAAACCCCCTTCGCTGAATCAAGCCAGAATCAAACTCTATTTCTTGCAACCAAAACATTTTTGAAATACCATGCTTTCCATCCAACAGAAAGGTTAAAAAGGTTTTCACTTTAACATGATGCTATAAAGCCTGGAAACTGACATTTCTGTACTTGGACTGTTTCTAAAAACATCTACACGACAGCAAGTGCCTTTAAGACTTGATTTGAACATTGACCCACTGCAAAACGTTTGTCAGGACCAAACCACAACAGGTACCTCGCTCTTTCCCTGGCGGCGTCCTCACGGGCCTTCTCCTTCTCTTGCCTCTGTTGTTCAATCCGCGCTTCTTGTTCTCTCCTCTTCATTAACAGTTCCTCCACCCGGGCCTGCCGTTCGGCCTCGAGTGCTCTCTTTCGTTCCTAATGTCAGAAATGTTTTCAAAGATGTTAGATGTATGTGAAAAACGAAAATGACATAGCTTTGATATAAACGTATATATTAAAACCAGGGAGATCCCTGGCGTGTCAGTAAGTTTGCTTCACAGAATTGAAACAAAAATCAAACATCAGCGATATCTGGTTTTCATGTAATTTACCAGTGTTACACATAATGATCAGAATAAATGCTATGTTCAGCAGATACTATGTTATTCATATTCTACAAGAACCTAATAAGTATTTTATGGTTAATCACTTCTAAAGCCCTGTGTTTAGAAATGGTTCTAGAAATACCAAAACATCATGAAAGCAGTTAACAGATTGTATATGTGGATGTTCCATGTATCCATGGCTGTGGTTTTTAAGTAACGGGAATGCACTGCTTAGGACCTTGGTCAGAGGGAAACTTTCTACTCCATGAAAGCATCTTGCACAGGGGAGGGATTCCATAAACGTGTTAATAAATGAAGCATGACTTTATAAAGTAAATCTACATCCTTACAAATAAAGAACATAAACCTATGGCAAAGGAATTAGAAAGGTATCTCCTCACTCCTACGCCTTCTGAACCCTCTTGGACGCCACGGTACTTGGTTTCACAGTTACGCACATGTTACGGCAGCTTCAGAAAGAATCTGGCACCCCCCCCCCCCCCCCGCCATTTATGCCTGAGATGCGGCAGGTGCCCACAGATGCTGCCAAATAAAATCCTACCTGGACAGCTTCGTCACGCGCTTGCTTTTCCTCCTGTCTTCGCTGACGCTCTTCCTGTAACTCGTTAAGCCTCTGCTCATATTCCTTCAACTTCGATAAGACATCATGGCGTTTATTCTGGGCTTCAAGGGTATTTATGAAAGCAATTTCATTTACCTTTGTTTAAAAAAAGTGAATTTCAAATAAAGTTAATTCTAGGGTATGCCACAAAAATAAACTTAACCGTCTTTATAACATAAACCAGTGTAAAGGCATAAAACCAAAGTGCAATAGTCTATGAGTGTTTTCTTCAATATTTACCTCAAAAATGGATAATAATACAGTTATAAAATAAATCCACAGGCCTTAGTAAGAACTGATGTAAAATAAATAAAACTCTGCCACAGAAAGTATTTTAAGTCAATAAATAAATTAGGATTCTCATAGAGACCATCTTATAAAGTTCTACATAATATCCTTATAATCTGCAACCATACAAATTACATTAAGATTAAAACAGTTACATATATGTGTTCTAAGGAGTTTGGACAAACCTTAAATAACAAATCATTTTTCTTCGACTTATACTGAGTGAATGACAATTAGGTACAAGGTACTGAACTGTACGCACTGCACCCTCAACTTCATACCTACTGATTCTTAAGAGTCCAGCAAAACTTGACAGCAGTGTTTATGAGTAAAGCTGAAAAAAGTCAGTTGGGGTTGAACCTTTCTTTTTTTTTTTTAATCCTCACTCGAGGATATTTTTCCATTGATTTTTAGAGAGAGTAGAAGAGAGAGGGAAAGACAGAGAGAAACATCGATGTGAGAGACACACATCGATTGGTTGCGGGCCAGGACGGAGCCTGCAACTGAGGTACAGGCCCTTCAGTGGAAACGAACCCAGGATCCTTCAGTCCACAGGCAGGTGCTCTATCCACTGAGCAAAACCGGCTAGGACAAAGTTTTCATTCTTTAAAGCTAGAAAAATACAGTGAAGTGGTGGCGTGAAGTGGGAAAGTGAAGGCTGAGCTACGCTCTTTGACGGCAGCAAAGACTCCAGGAACCCGTCACTACAAATGCCCCTCAGACAGTCAGAACCAGCCCGCACACACACACGGCAGCTGCCTTTCAGCAAGGCCATTCAACATACAAAGGAAAGGATTTTCAACAACTGGTACTGGAACATTAGTTATCCATATGGTAACATTTCTTCTTAACCCTCGCCTTCACCATATACAAAAAACAACTCAAAATGGAATATAGACCTCATTGTAAAATTAAAAACTTCTAGAAAGAAATTTGAGAAAAAAATCTTAGTAACCTTAGGTTTAGGTAAAGATTTTTAAAATAGGATGTAAAACTCACCAAGTATAGAAGAAAAATGTCAACATTTTGAATTTTATCAATTTGTAAGACTTCAAAAGGTACTGTCACAAAAATGAAAAGGTGTGGCTCAGTGGTTAAGTATAGACCTATGAACCAGGAGGTCAAGGTTCGATTCCTGGTCATGGCATATGCCCGGGTTGAGGGCTCGATCCCTAGTGTGGGGCATGCAGGAGGTAGCTGATCAATGATTCTCTCTCATCATTGATATTTCCATCTCTCTCTCCCTCTCCTTTCCTCTCTCTCGCTCTTAAAACCAATAGAAACTTTTTTTTAAAGGCAATCTACAGACTGAGAGAAAATATATGCAAAACACAGATCCGGCTCTAGCTGGTTTCGCTCAGTGGATAGAGTGTCGGCCTGCGGACTGAAGGATCCCAGCTTTGATTCCAGTCAAGGGCACATGCCCAGGTTGCGGGCTTGATCCCCAGTAGAGGGGCATGTAGGAAGCAGCCGATCCATGATTCTCTCTCATCATTGATGTTTCTGTCTCTCTCTCCCTCTCTCTCATCAATACAAATATGTTTTAAAAAACACACAGATTGATTTCCAGTCAAGGGCACATACCTGGATGGCAGGTTCAATCCCTGGCCCTGGTTGGGGAGCATGCAGGAGGCACCAATCAATGTGTCTCTCTCACATTAGTCTTTCTCTCTCTCTCTCTCTCTCTCTCTCTCTCTCTCTCTCCCCCTCTCTCCCTCACTCCCTCACTCCCTCCTTATAGTCTCTCTTAAAATCAATGGGAAAAAACATTCTCAGGTGAAGATTAACAACAACAAAAGAAGTTAAACATGGACACATGAACCTATCATGATCCATTCTCAGGTATTTACCCAAGAAAATAAAAGCAAACATCTGCATGAATGAATATTGGTACATGAATATTCAATGCAGTTATATCTGAAAACAAAAGTCCATCAACAGCTGCTGAATTAACAAATTATGGTAATTCTATTCAGTGGTATATACTTCTCAGCAACGAAAAAGTAACTGATATACACAACAGCAGGGATAAAATCAAAATCACTATGCGGAGTGAAAGACACCAGAGGAGAGAGAGTACACACTGCATGATCCCATTCATATAAAATTCTAGAAAATGTTTACAGCTACAGTGACAAAAAGCAGGTCAGAAATTGCATGGGAACAGTTGGAGGAAGGAAGGAATTACAAGAAAGCATGAAGAAACTTTTGAGGGTGATGGAATTGTTTATAATCTTTATGATATGATAGTTGCAGGAATATATACATGTCAAAACTCATCAAACTGATGCTTTACATATGTGCTATCTATTGTCTGTCAATTAAACCTTAATAAAGCTGTAAAAAATATATATATACATCATAGGATTATTTTTTAAAAATATTTTTATTGATTTCAAAGAGGAAGGGAGAGGGAGAGAGAGATAGAAACATCAATGATGAGAGAATCATTGATTGGCTGCCTCCTGCACGCCCCCTACTGGGGATCGAGCCCGCAACCCAGGCATATGCCCTTGACCGGAATCAAACCCGTGACCCTTCAGTCTGCAGGCCAACACTTTATCCACTGAGCCAAGCTGGCTAGGGCTACATCATAGGATTATTATAAAGACAAGACACTGCACCTAACAAGCTTAAAATGAGCCTGTAAAATGCTGTTATTCTGGACAGAATAGACATTTGATAAACATTAGCTTTTTATATAACAATTGTTGAAAAGGACTTGGGTAACTAATTCAATGCTCAAAGCACCTAAGATTTATGTACTCACCTTAGCTTCTTCCTCTTGTGCTTTTTTAACAATGGCTTGTAATTGCACTTCTCGCTTAAACTCAGCATGAAGCAATTTCTCTTCCATCATCCTACGTCGTTGATCTAGCAATTCTTCCTTCCACTTCCGGACATCTTTTTCCTGCATACAGTGAAGTGCCACATCCTCACTTTCAGCACACAGTCATTTAACAGAAGTGCAAACTGATGAACAGTTTAGTACTTGTAAGTGAAAAGAGTTAATGGAGCAGACTACAGAGACAGCCCGCTCGAGTCATAATCTAACTCATTGGCTTGTTTTCAAGACTGAGTCAATACAGGTACAAATCTTAGAGCTGTGCATTAGACATGGCTCAATTGAAATACCTGCTGTCATTATACTGCACTACGAGTAAGCTTTCATTAAAATGAAAACAGTGTGTATTTTTTAGCCTCGTAAACCTAATGTCTCTAGTAACCAAATTCAAGACAATTAAGTAATTTTATCCTTGAGAATGGAAAATGGTGAGAAGTCTGAAAAATTACATTCATCTGCATAAGAAGGAAAAAGAGCCTCCAGAAGAACAAAAATAGACATAACAGTTTCCTTTAAATCCCTAGAACAGTATCAAAAAGTAAAAGACTCTGCTCTAGGAAATCTAATCCAGCACCAATGAGAATAAATTATAGAAAATCAGATGTTGGCTCAACATGAATGAGCTACATAACTATGTGTTTAAACACCTAAAAAAGTATGACACAGGAACAGCATGGATAGAATCCAGAGGACAGACCCTTAGAGCCCTAAGTAAGGTGGGGAGCCCAGAGCAGCACTGAGCCTCTCCTACACTGTGTTCACATCTGTAAAACGGGCTCAGTACCTGTTGAACTCTGTACCTCCCACAGTTACTATGGTGATCAGTGAGAGCATGTATGTAACAGTGTTGAAACAATAGCTTTTATGCAAATGCAAGGTGGGATTTATCAATAAAAATAATGGAAGGGATACCTACATTGATGGGAAAATTAAACCAGAGAACCTCTAATGTACAATTTCAAGAACTGATCTCCAAATAAGTGGAGGTTATATTATATATTGAGAAAAAGATTATAAAAAATAGTGCAACTTCCATTCTGGCAGCTTACTTGCTCTTTCTTCCTCTCTCTCTCAGATACTTTCCTGGGGGAAGCTGGCAGCCATGTCATGAAGAAAGTGAGGAACTGAGGTCTACAGCCAGCTGATAAGAGGACCTGAAGCTGCCATAACCACAGGGGAGTCTGGAAGTGGATCCGTCAGCTCCAGTGACTGCTGCCCCAGCCGACAGCGTGACTACACCTTGTGAGAGACTCTGAACAGAAGTCACCAGGCAAGCCACCCCCCTCCCATGACCACAGAGGCTGTGAGCTATAAATGTGTGTTGTAGGCTGCCAAGTTGTGAGGGCATTTGTTACATAGAAAATATAACTAACACAGTCCTCACCTACATCTGCCACATGCAGGTAACAACAAACTGAGCAACAGCCAACAGCTATCCTAGAAGCGTGCTACTGTTTTACACACTTGCCACATTTAATCACCACAACAGGTTAATAATTACAATTTCACTTTACAGATAAACAAACTGAAACCGGTATTGTTAAAGTAACTTGCTCCAGGCACCGTATCTTATGTAGCAAAACCAGGATTTGGCCTGGTTGGCCAACTAGGGTCCATGTTCCTTCCACTATGCCACACTGATCAGAAGTAACACTGCTCTAAATACTCTTAAGAATCTCGCCTATATAAAAAACTGTGGTACATCTACACAATGGAATACTACGCTGCGGTAAAAAAGGAACTCTTGCCTTTTGCAACAGCATGGATGGAACTGGAGAGCATTATGCTAAGTGAAATAAGCCAGTCAGAGAAAGATAAATACCACATGATTCCACTCATTTGTGGAATATAGAGAACAACACAGACTGATGAACAGGGTCAGATCCAAAGACAGAGAAACAGCAATCAGACTATTAATCCCCAGAGGGAAAGTAGGGGAGGGTGGGGGTAAGGGGAAGAGATCAACCAAAGGACTTGTATGCACGCATATAAGCCCAACCAATGGACACGGACAACAGGGGGATGAGAGTATGAGTGGGGGGCGGGGGGGAGGATGGGGGTTAATGGGGGGGGGGGGATGAGGACACATTTGTAATTCCTTAACTAATAAAGAATTTAAAGATAAAAAAGAATCTCGCCTATAATTCTCATTACTGCCCCACTTATTCAAACTTTATAATATGAGGCTCAAAACTGTCCTACCAAGTCTTCTACACTTTGCACAAGACTCCCCAAGGAAACCCTGCAACGAAAATGGCAAAAATAATCCATGCCAATGCTGCAAAACAAGAATTTACCAGCTAATTTAGGAATTAAAAGTTCTTTTTACAGGTAACCTTCTGTAATCCAACTGACATAAACACCTTGTTTCCTAGAATATTTCATTGTTTTTATAGTTCTTTTAGCTTCTCTCAGACCATAAGAAAAGTTCAATTTGAAAAGAAGCCCACCAATTTAAGGCTATCATAATTTCCTAAATATTAAAAACTCACCCTTTCTAACAATTTCTGAAGCTTTAATGTTTTCTCTTCACGTAACTTTTCCCTTAGCTGCTGTGCTTTCATCTGTTTTTCTTCATGTTTCTTCTTAGATTCTGCAATTGTTCTATTAATACAAGCAAATAAACAGGCGACACGAATGTTTACATGATAAAACCAAAAATATTTTCTTTTGTCTTCAAAGTTCTAAAAATAAATACAAAAGGTACACAAAAATAATTTCGGTCTAACTTTTCAGGAAAACACTGTACTTTTCAAAGAATCTGAACTGTCCTGAGTCATGTGCCTTAAAATGTTATTCGGCAACTCTGTTTAACAGTCGAGAGTGGCTAGTTTCCCTCCTGTGAAGTATTTTAAATTTTCTGAGGCCAGACCTTTTGCGAGATGGGGAGGAAAGTTTCTCATGCATGTGAATTCCATGTCCTGGAGGTCTTGCAGGTTCCTCCTCTACAATATCCCCCCAGGATGTATTTTGGCGCCAAGATTCACGAGCTGTTCATGAAAAAGAAAACCACTGTTACTGTTTAAGCACATAGTTCTATAAAACTAACATTCAGAACAGACTTTTAAAAGGCATCAGCATTCTTACTCCATATTTTTTATTTTACACAGAAGTTTGTATAATAAGATCATCTACTTTAGACCCCTCTGCCTGTACACAAAACACACACACACACACACACACACACACACACACACATAATACCTTCATAATCCGCAAGGACATCATTCCAGTCCATAGACATACCACAGAAAAATACATTTCCACTGCCCATGCTGGCCTAAAATGTAATAAGGAAAATTCAAAAACAAATATTTGAACACAATTATAACCTTAGAAAGTAAACTGCATATGAAATTTTCCCAGCTTGTGCTAGTACATTTCATCTAATAACTAGCTCAAAACTAGAATAAAGCACATACCTCTTACGGTCACAATAATAACCAAGTTAAAAATGCCATAGTGTAAACACTTTAAGAGGAAGACAAATCTACTTGTCATTTAATAGCAGAGACAAATCAAGCGAATTTAAAAGAAACATATTGGGCCCAGCCAGCGTGGTTAAGCATTGACCTATGAACCCGGAGGTCACGGTTCAATTCCAGTCAGGGCACATGCCCAGGTTGTGAGCTCGATCCCCAGTAGGGGGCCTGAAGGAGGCAGCCGATCTATGATTCTCTCTCATCATTAATGTTTCTATCTCTCTCCCCCTCTCCCTTCCTCTCTGATATATATATATATATATATATATATATATATATATATATATATATATATATAAAAAGAAACATATTGGCCTATCCCGTGGTCGGCAAACTGTGGCTCACGAGCCACATGCGGCTCTTTGGCCCCTTGAGTGTGGCTCTTCCTAAGCCTTAGGAGTACCCTAATTAAGTTAATAACAATGTACCTACCTATATAGTTTAAGTTTAAAAAATCTGGCTCTCAAAAGAAATTTCAATCGTTGTACTGTTGATATTTGGCTCTGCTGACAAAATGAGTTTGCCGACCCCTGGCCTGTACTATTATAACACACTCTAATACACTATACTATACTAATACAGTGCACTAGCACTATATACATCCTGACATATTCAGATCAGACATGAGAAGGGCTCAAGATTATTCTTTAAGAAATCCCTCTCGCCCAGCTGGCGTGGCTCAGTGGTTGAGCATCGACCTATGAACCAGGAGGTCATGGTTTAATTCCTGGTCAGGGCACATGCCAGGGTAGTGGGCTCGATCCCCAGTGTGGGGCGTGCAGGAGGCAGCTGATCAATGATTCTCTCTCATCATTGATATTTCTCTCTCTCTCCCTCTGCCTTCTTTTCTGAAGTCAATAAAAGTATATTTTAAAAAAAAGAGCCCTAACCTGTTTGGCTTAGTGGATAGAGCATCAGCCTGCGGACTCAAGGGTCCCGGGTTCGATTCAGGTCAAGGGCATGTACCTTGGTTTCGGGCACATCCCCAGTAGGGGGTGTGCAGGAGGCAGCTGATCAATGTTTCTCTCTCATCGATGTTTCTAACTCTCTATCCCTCTCCCTTCCTCTCTGTAAAAAATCAATAAAATACATTTTTTTAAAAAGGAAAGAAATCCCTCTCATCAACAACTTGAGTCTGCTGAGCACTTAGTGACAGCGAAGCAGCGTATCGTTTGCTTTTTATTAAAATAAAAACAGTAAAATGCCTTATATTCTTCTTCAACCTCTGCAATTACAATCTGAGTAATGCTAAGCTCTTACTTTCTGAGATTCAATTTCTTGATTTGTAAAAAGAAAATAACTTCTAACTTGTCAAATGCATTGTACTAAAAACTCTTAATAATGTTAAAGTGCTAAATTAAGAATTGCAATTATTTATTGTTTGTCTTAATCACACAGAATGATAATACAGTTATTGAAGATAATTTTAAAAGTCATTTTAAATAGGACTGGATGAACTCTAGATCCTTCCGGCAGTAAGAATTTTATTTTTGAATATACTTTTTTGAACAATTATAAAATTCTAAAGGCTCACAGAAAAATCACTGTCGTTGTCAGTTTCAATATTAATATCATTGTTTTCTTCAGCTTCGATTTCTCTAGTTAATTGTTCCTCTTCAGCAATAGCACTAGCAATGGCTTCTTCATTGGCCTTTTCTAGGCGATCTGCTAGCTCTTCCTTTTTAGCAAGAACTTCTGCCATGGACTGCAAAGTTAAAAACAAACAGCATGAAGAGTCACCACTTGACCGGCAAGTTCAGTAGTTATCTCACTCTTTATATTCTAATCACACACTCAACAGTATACAGAACAGCATTGTTCTAGAATTATAAAACCTCAGGTCCAGTACAGCTCAACCACTCCCTAGCTGTGTGACTTGAAAGTTTCTTAAAAGCAAGAGCCCATTTTGTATTTCATAACATGGTACAGTAATCCATGACTTACCTTCCTTACCAGACTGCTGTGTATGAGAAACTGTGAAGTTGTATAAATAACAGGTATTATTATTAATGACAGTGTCAATTTCATTTGCATGCAAAAAATTCAAAAGTTATAGATCAAATATCTTAAAAATGAAGGAAAACCATCCTATATAATAATCCTATATAATAAAAGGCTAATATGCAAATCGACCAGACAGCGGAATGACCAGTCGCTATGACGCGCACTGACCACCAGGGGACAGACGCGTCACTATGATGTGCACTGACCACCAGGGGGCAGCTGCCTCCTGGTGGTCAGTGTGATCTCCAACTGCAGGCTTAGGCCCACTTTCTGTGGGCCTAAGCCGTCAGTCAGACACCCCCCAAGGGCTCCTGGACTTCGAGAGGGTGCAGGCCGGACTGAGGGACCTCCCCCAAGTGCACGAATTTCGTGCACCGGGCCTCCAGTTTTACAATAAGGGAAACAGAGAAAGAATTTATGTAATGTTGATGATACCTAACTTAGATATATGTATTACAAGTAATATAGATCAGGATCATTAATTTATAAATCCCCATGGTAAGCTAAATACATATACAAATATAGCTCCACAGTGATATTCAGATATTTCCATATCCCTCTGTTGACTGATAGAACAAGTACCAAAAACATAGGAGACTTGGACAATATTATCTACAAAAGTGACCTCACTGTCTTCCCAAGAGAAATGAAAATATGTGTTCAAAACAAAGACAAATGTTCATGGCGCCTTCGTAACAGAGGACCTGGGAAAAACTCAAACATGTCATCAAATGAATGGATGAATAAATATACTGTGTTACATGCACACAACAGAATAGGCCTAAAGACAAAAAAAAAGAATGAACTAATACACAACCACATGAATGAAATGTGAAACAAGTATGCTTGAGTGAAAGAAGCCGCACCAAGATTACATTATTCCACTGACATAAAGCTCTGAAAATATCGATTAATAAATAGTGATAGCAGGAAAGTGATGACCTGGGAAGGGGTACAAGGAATGGCAGAAAGTGGGCATGACAAGGGGGGAAAGTGGACACTTTTAGGGCAATCGGTATGTTCATTATCCTGACTGTGGAGATGACTTCATAGTTATAAACATATCAAAATTTATCAGTTTACATATTTCAGATATGTGAAGTTTACTAAAAATCAATTATAACTCAATAAAGGCACTTAAAAATGCAAATGCTTAGTCCCAGCTCAAAAACAAATGGGTTGGGAGTAGAACCCAGGCTCTGCTAGCTCCTTGAAAGCTTCCCCTCCTCCTTCCCACCTTGTCTCTCCACCCTCTGCCCCATACAACCACTCTCCCTGGGAAAACAATGGGGTGAGGGAGTTTAGATGAGAGTTTATTTCTTTACATCATAAAGTTTTTCTCTATAAACCCTAGAACACAGAAGCTGACTGCTGTTAGGTCCCACACAGATATTACAACTAATAGCAATTTAAAAATACAAATAGTAGCTCTGACCGGTTTGGCTCGGTGGATAGAGCGTCGGTCTTCGGACTAAAGGGTCCCAGGTTCAAATCCGGTCAAGGGTATGTGCCTTGGTTGCGGGCACATCCCCAGTGGGGGGTGTGCAGGAGGCAGCTGATCGATGTTTCTCTCTCATTGATGTTTCTGACTCTCTATCCCTCTCCCTTCCTCTCTGTAAACAATCAATAAAATATATTAAAAAAATACAAATAGTAAAGCTGAAATATTTAACTTCACAAAAAGTAAGTTCACACATGAGCCCATTTCCTCAATTGTATCTTGCCCCAAGCACATTCCCATTTAGTCTCTGAAGACCCGAGAAGACGTTAATACGAGAGACCTTAAGGATGAAGTGATGATTCCATTACCCACATGTAAGTTTTACTATTTCACACTGTGAATTTCAAATAAATATCTGCATACATCATTTGTAGATCTATGAAAAGAAAAAATTTAAATATGACCAATTTCTACCCCATATATTAAGTCCACTACTTGTTATACTATAATGATGTTCAACCTTTGAAACCATTCACACTAAAAAATCCAAGTTAGAAAAACAAATTATTCTTTATTCCTTATTAAAGGAATCTAAGTATTTTTTTTCTTGTTACTATCAACCTTATTTCTCCCTTAACCCATATGGTTTCATCTGTATCTAATGCTATTCTCTATCAGAAGTATAATTTGGCCTATTTCCATCTGCTGACAGCATCTTGCAGTATGATGAGGCAGTAATTTTTTTAATTGCAAATATTTATTTCAAATTTGATAGCCATAATTTTCTTGCCTGAACCTAATAAAGAGCTAATGAAATTGGCCAACATGGACAAAAGATTAATATGAAATAGATGTTATAATATTTTAATACAGAGACAATTCAATATTGAAACTATTTTCATTTCTACCTTAGCCACAAGAAAATTAGCAGCAAGCAAAACTATAAGTTTCTTTTATCTTTTCTGAATAGGCCTGGAAGTTAAAAAAGAAAGTAACATAAGTGACAACGAAATGACCTAGCAAGTGTTTGACTGAGATAAGTTACAATACTTCTCCCCGAATTTTCAAACTGTCACTTCCTTGTTAGAGCTGAAAATAGCTCTTACAAATTGTTCTTCCTGATGCAAATCCACATTAAACTTTTATGTTAACACAATTCACTCAAAGCAATTCCAAATGAGTACATACAGACTTAGAGACAATTATGTAATGAACGATACTAGTTGTTGATAGAGCATTTAATCCCATTTAAATGAGGGTTTTATCCACAGAGAGCTGACTGAGGTTTTCTCTTTCCTTCCGTAAACCCAGTGCTCACACCCCAATTCCACTGGATAAGCATGTGCTATGCGGCTGGTAGGTAAAGACTCAGAGACTTGGATTCCCAGGACTGTAAAGGTGAGTAACATGTAATCTGCAAGATGAATATAGTTATAAATAAGAACATGTACAATTTATTATAATGTAAGGCAGTATAACAAAGTGACTATTCAAAGAACGGGTAGGTTATTTTTCATAGAAATGATGAAATCTGAGTTGATAAAAGAAATTTCATTGGGGAGAGGTTTGGAAGTCTGTGATGTGATTCAGAAGTTGCTGATGGGCTTTTAGGAAGATCATCCTGGTGGAGGGTCTGTTATGAGAGAAGTGAGGGAGAACTGAGAGCTCATGTGTGTTCAGGAAATGGCCAGTTGAGAGGAGTAAAGAAGTTGGAAAGACGAGGGCGGTCGAGGTGAAGTGGTTATGGAGGAAACTTGTATCATAGTAAGTGAAAGGGTTTGAACTTAATCTGTAAGTAATAGGGACTCACTGACCATTATGGGACAAGAAAGTAATTTAATTAAACCTGAGCTTTGAACTGATAACTATAATGACAGTGACCTAGGAGGATTTGAAAGTGGAGACAGATAGACTAGTTAGGCTGTCAGTTAGGTGGGGCCACGTATTTAAGGTTTGGCCAACAGATGTAAATGGAAACAGCCTGGAGGCACTAAGTTTTTAAAGAAATTATAGTATACTAGAGGCCCAGTGCATGAAATTCCTGCACTGGGGCGGGGGGATCATCCCTCCCAGTCCGGGAGCCCTCAGGGGAATGTCCGACTGCCAGGGAGGCGGGAGAGGCTCCCACCACGGCCACTGGGCTCGCCAGCCGTAAGCCCGGCTTCTGGCTGAGCTCCCCACAGGGGGAGCGCACTGACCACCAGGGGGAAGCTCCTGCATTGAGCGTCTGCCCCCTGGTGGTCAGTGCACGTCATAGCGACAGGTCGTTCTGCCGTTCGATCGATTTGCTTATTAGCCTTTTATTATATAGGATGGTGGCCATTTAGAAAAGCACATTCGAATAATTTTTCGCAACAACTTTTTATATATGCTTATTTCTTCTGAAAGTTACTTTATAAACAAAACTAGCATGACCTATTCTGGATTATCCTCAGATCTAGTATCTTAATACTAATGTGGGAAATAGGAAAATATGAGAAGTACTCATCCAAAAATATAAACCTATAAATAATCACAAATCAACGCATTTTTACTGAATCTACAATGGGAATGATACATAGATTTCATCTTGAACACCGCCTCCAAGCACTGTCTGAAGTCTGTGAAGAGAGCTTTTAACACTCATTCCAGCATGCACCATTTCCCACCTATCAGAGAGCTGCATTTGCATGCAAGACTTGCTATTGACTCAGTTTCTTAATGCTAGACTAAAAAACACATACAAACGAAAAGATTTTGAGCAAGTTTTTTAACTCTCACATTCTCATTTTTTTCCTCTACAAAACAAGAAGTTTGATAAAAGTAAAATGTTAAAATAAAATCATATGTACAATGCTTTGTAAAAAAAGTGCTTTGTAAAGGGTAAAATAATACATAATACAATTTATTATTGGGGTTTATGCCTAATAATAGGTTATCGCTTTAATGAATTCACTCATAATTCTGATAAGTTGTTCTTACCAAGTTAGCAGCACTCACATTTGAAATATCTGAAGAGTCCATTTCACTGTCTATCCTTGCTTTCTCTGCTGAAAATCTCTCTTCATTTGTATGCAAAGGAGGTGAGTCATCTTGCTGATTAATTGAAACACACACTGTATCCCCTTGCACAGCAGGTATTTCAGAACTTCGCACAGAACTGTCCGGTAAGATACTACTACTGCCAGAGTTCTTGACGTCATCCAGTGTATTCGCTGTGAACTAACAAAACATATTTACAGAATGAGTCCGAAATACTAACGACTATACTTTAGAAGCAGTTGTTAAGTGGCTGGCAAAACTCACTCACCTTTTTTGTATGTTTCAAGTGTAAACAAAAAGGAACCATTAAGCAAGCAGCCACAAATTTTATTTGCATACCAACTATGTATAGGGAGGGCACTGAGTGCTTTAAAAAATTAAGCAACACATATTGTAATTATATTTTACTTTAGTAGCCTGTTCTTGATGAGTACTTTAAGATATGCCTCACATGCCCTAACCGGTTTGGCTCAGTGGATAGAGCGTCAGCCTGCGGACTGAAGGGTCCCAGGTTCAATTCCGGTCAAGGGCATGTACCTTGGTTGTGGGCACATCCCCAGTAGGGAGTGTGCAGGAGGCAGCTGATCGATGTTTCTAACTCTCTATCCTTCTCCCTTCCTCTCTGTAAAAAATCAATAAAATATATTTTAAAAAAAAGATATGCCTCACAAAATAAATCTATTCACAAGTATAATATTTTGTCTTATATTCAAATAACTAAAGGCATTTACATGGTTTTTGTGAAGACTGTCTATTATAAAATAAAGGCACTTTTCACCAAAATATATACTTTGAGGGCATTTTACTAAAAAATATGAAGCATGCTCTCTTTAGATACCATTAACACAACCTCTAAGCATCTTTCATGAAGCCCCAACATAGTACATAATACCAATTCTCAGATCTAAGAGAAATACACCATAAACAGTACAGTATATGTGAGCACACAGTTTCAGTATAAGTTCATATTCTTTAGGTTTCAACATCTTCCCATTCCCCTTTAAGAATATCTAACACACTGGAGGCCCGGTATACAAAATTCATGCATGGGGATGTGGGGGAGGTCCCTCGCCTGGCCTGCACCCTTTCGCAATCCAGGATCCCTTGGGGGATGTCCTCCTGCCTGCCTGATCACCCCTAATAACTCACCTGCCTGCCTGATCACCCCTAATAACTCACCTGCCTGCCTGATCGCCCCTAATAACTCACCTGCCTGCCTGATCACCCCTAATAACTCACCTGCCTGCCTGATCGCCCCTAACCACTCACCTGCCGGTTTGATCGCCCCAACCACTCTGCCTGCCTGCCTAATCACCCCTAACCACTCGCCTGACTGCCCAATTGCCCCTAACCACTTGCCTGCCTGCCTGATCGCCCTTAACTACTCACCTGCCTGCCTGACTGCCCCTAACTGCTCGCCTGCCAGCCTGGTCACCCCTAACTGCCTCTGCCTGCCTGCCTCATCGCCCCTAACCCCTCTGCCTGCCTGCCTCATCGCCCCTAACTGCCTCTGCCTCAGCCCCTGCTGCCGCAGGAAGGACGTCCAGAATGACGTCCAGAAGCTTGTTCGGCTGTCCGGTCTAATTAGGATATTACGCTTTTATTATTATAGATAAGTAACATAATGTGAAAACAATTGAATTAGGCCAAATACATACTCATTTTTTAAAACCTGTCTATTCTAGTGAATAGAAATAAGCCTTTATTTTCACCTCAGAGTACAAAAAGAAAGCAGCTGTGTTTTCAAATTATATTCAAGAGTAATGAGCTCTACATAGAACTGAAATCTAAAATTTTGAATTTAAAACTCACATTACTACTTAAATAAACATTCGATAAATACTGCAGTGGCCATAAAATTCTGAGTTTGATTAATTATTTATCTAAATATTAAACTTGGCCAAGTCTTATAAACTACTTTAAAAATTCTATTGGTCAGAACTTAAAGTGTCCCAAAGTGTTGATTTTAGCATAAGCATTATTTAAATTGTATCCTATTGTTTATATTGCCATCAACATTACCTATACATCAGTCACCATGGTTTATAATCTTCTTGGCAATATTTATATTAGCATTACTGTTGTTTATAATACAGTCAACCTTGTTTATTAAAAAATCAATATAATTTATATGACAAAAAGAAAGCCTGACTATAAAGTAATGTTGAAAAAATACATAAATATGTTAATTCCATTTTTAGAATGACAGTGGAGAAAACAAATATTATGATTAGCTTGTCCACCATCAACAGTGAACTTTCATATTGAAATATTTTAACAACAGTTTAATTACTCAAAAGTTTTATGTGTGGATTATTCCTAAAATTCCAAAATCAGGTCTATTCATTACACAAAGCCAGCAAAATTCTTATATTGTTAAATTTTATAGTTAAAATGCACAATAGCAATAGATAAACACCGGGGATTGCTGCTTAGCACAACCACTTCAAGAATACAACTAAAAGACGGAACGGACATCATCCAGAACCACAGGAAGGCTGGCTGAGTGGAAATTCTACAACTAGAAGGAAAGAGAAAAGCATACCGAGACTCAGAGGAGCTGCGGTGCGGAAGTAAAGTACAGAGGTACGGAGGCGCACCCGGAGAGGGCTGGTGGCCGAGGACACGGTTGTCTTTTTCAATCGGTAGGGAGTCTCAAGCTCTGAGCTCCAGTTCCGGGCGAGTCTCTGGGGACCCAGACTCACACGGGAGAAACGGGACTGTCTGGCATCGGTCGGAACTCGAGGGCAGCTTTCTCTTGGAGGTGCTTGCAGCAATTGCCGGGACACTGAGAAGCGGGGCCTCTGAGGGCAGCCATACTGTTCGCTCCGCCCTGTTGATCCTCTGGGACTCCCACCCTGCCCAAGCTGTGCGCTGGCTTTTGCATATGAAAGGCCTGGCCCTTTGCAATCTGAAAATTACCTAACAAACTTGAGGCTGGCCCAAGGCCCCATGGCAACTTGCATTGCTTCACAGCCGGCTCCTGCTGGATAGCCTCAGGCAGAGGCTAGATTAGCACCTCCTTAGAGATCCAGGAGCCAGTGTGCCCGGTGGTCAGAGTGGGACCATCCAGATTACAACTCCTCGGATCCATAGAGGACACACTCAGGGGGCAGACTCAGTGAGCACCAAAGCCCCACTGAAGCAAGTCTTGTCCCGGAGGGGTGTCTCCAGCACAGAAGTTCTCCCACTGCAGACACAGCTGATTCTCACAGCCAATTGGCCTGGAGGTCAATCCCTCCCAGTGATACCTACAACAATCAAGGCTTAACTACAACAAGACTGTGCACACAGCCCATAAAGGGGTGCACCAAGAGTGTCCACCTCAGGTAATTGGGGAGGCTGAGCCACTGGGCCCCATAGGACACCTAGCACACAAAGCCACTCTATCAACACAGGGAAGCATAAAAAATGCGGAGACAAAGAAACAGGACACAAATGACAGAAATGGAGGAAAGCAAACTACTGGATATAGAGTTCAAAACCACACTTTTAAGGGTTTTCAAGAACTTTCTAGAAACTGCCGATAAATTTAGTGAGACCCTCAAAAAGTCTGGTGAATACTATGCTGCTGTAAAAAAGAAGGAACTCTTACCATTTGCAATGGCATGGATGGAACTGGAGAGCATTATGCTAAGTGAAATAAGCCAGTCAATGAAGGAAAAATACCACATGATCTCACTCATTCATGGATAATAGAGACCATTATAAACTTTTGAACAATAATAGATACAGAGGCAGAGCTGCCTCAAACAGATTGCCAAACTGCAGCGGGAAGGCCGGGGAGGGTTGGGGGGCAGGAGGGAGGGGGGTAAGAGATCAACCGAAGGACTTGTATGCATGCATATTAGCATAACCAATGGACATAGACACTGGGGGGTAGGGGAGGCCAGGGGATTGTCAAGGGCGGGGGGGGAAAAAGGACACATATGTAATACCCTTTGTAATACTTTAAGCAATAAAAAAAAAAAGTCTGGTGAGACCCTCAAGGATATGAAAAAGGACCAACTAGAAATTAAGCATACACTGACTGAAATAAAGAATATTATGCAGAGTTCCAACAGCAGACTAGAGGATCCCAAGAATCAAGTCAAAGATTTGAAATACGAAGAAGCAAAAAACACCTAACTGGAAAAGCAAAATGAAAAAAGAATCCACAAATACGAAGATAGTGTAAGGAGCCTCTGGGACAGCTTCAAGCGTACCAACATCCGAATTATAGGGGTGCCAGAAGAAGAGAGAGAGCAAGATATTGAAAACCTATTTGAAGAAATAATGACAGAAAACTTCCCCTACCTGGTGAAAGAAATAGACTTACAAGTCCAGGAAGCGCAGAGAACCCCAAACTAAAGGAATCCAAAGAGGACCACACCAAGACACATCATAATTAAAATGCCAAGAGCAAAAGACAAAGAGAGAATCTTAAAAGCAGCAAGAGAAAGACAGTCAGTTACCTACAAGGGAGTACCCATACGACTGTCAGCTGATTTCTCAACAGAAACTTTGCAGGCCAGAAGGGAGTGGCAAGAAATATTCAAAGTGATGAATGCCAAGAACCTACAACCAAGATTACTTTATCCAGCAAAGCTATCATTCAGAATTGAAGGTCAGATAAAGAGCTTCACAGATAAGGAAAAGCTAAAGGAGTTCATCACCACCAAACCAGTATTATATGAAATGCTGAAAGGTATCCTTTAAGAAGAGGAAGAAGAAGAAAAAGGTAAAGATACAAATTATGAACAACAAATACACATCTATCAACAAGTGAATCTAAAAATCAAGTGAATAAATAATCTGATGAACAGGAAAAAAAATTATTGGGACAGCTGAAAATTTTTGAATATTGACTATAAAATAGGTAATAATATATAAATGTCAAATTCCCTCAATTTTATAATTATAATGTGGTTATGTAAAAGTTTTTTCTTTGGCCCTAGCCAGTTTTGCTCAGTGGATAGAGCATCAGCCTGTGGACTGAAGGGTCCTAGGTTTAATTCCGATCAGAGGCACATGCCAGGGTTGCAGGCTCAATCCCCAGTGGGAGGCATGCAGGAGGCAGCCGATCGATGACTCTCTTCATCATTGATGTTTCTATCTCTTTCTCCCTTTCCCTTCCTCTCTGAAATCAATAAAAAAAGTATTTAAAAAAAAGTTTCTTCTTTGGAAGGACATGCTGTAGAAGGTGAATGGTTATGATATGTGCACATTATTCTAATGTTTAGCATACAATGTTTGTGTGACATAAATATACATAGAAAAAAATATGGCAAAGCATTAACCTATGAATCTACATAAAGGACATAGGAGGGTTCATTGTTCTATACTTGCAACTTGTCTGCAGATTTGAAATTTTTCACAATAAAAAGTTAAAAATGAAGGAGAAAAATGAGACATTCTGCATACACACATCCTTTATAAAAATTCACTACAAGGATTTTCTGAGTGTACTACCTGGGTTCTTTCAGCAAGAGGATGGTCACAAGAATGTACTGAGTCTTTGGGCCGAGCTTCTATGGTGTTAGAAGGTGCGTCTCCAGCTTCCCCTTTCTGTACGCTTTCATCCGGTAAAAGACGTACATTTTCTTTATCACTGTCATCCTTTGACCTTAGTGCTTGTGTTGAAACTTTTGGCATCACTGCTGTTGATCGTGAGCGAACAGCCCTCCCTCTCTGAACAGTCTCCCATCCTTCAGCATCTTTCCGTTCTGTGCAATTAAAGGAAGAAAATAATAAATATTTCTGTAGATAATAAAAAATTTTAAAAACCTATAAAATAAAAATAATTCCAATCTAATTCCCATTAAATATAAGTCATATACAAATATGACACTGTTATACAAGGTGTATTGTATGTGTGTGTGTGTGTGTGTGTGTGTGTGTGTACACACATACATATACACGTACACACACGCACAGTCTCTAATTCCTATAACTACACCGTGTGGTAGGGGTTAATCCTACCCCACAAACATTTTCTTTATTATCCCTAATTTACAAATAACAAAACTGAGACTTAGATCAGGAATGACTGGAGGCCAGTGCAGGGTCCGAAGTGTGAGTGACCATTTATTAGAGCACAGGGTGCACTATGTGCTCGCCCTCTTCTCAGGGCTGTACATATAACCACACTTTTAATCTTCACAACCACCTACGAGTGCTACCACCCCATCCTATCAGTAAGGAAGCTGAGACCGAGAGAGGCTCAGTCATCTGCCCAAGGTCACACACTTAGCAAGTCCAGGCAAATGGGTCTGGTGTTCTTGTCCCAACGCTAAGTGAAAGCTGCCTCCCCAACTCCCAGAATCCAAAGAGTGTGATTTAAGTTTTCTTCTTTTCTAACACATGTAATTGAGGCTAGAAATTTTCCTCAAAGCATAGCTTTACCTAATCCCACAAGATTTTAAATGTTCATTTTAATTCAATTTACATTTTCTAAATTTCATTTTGATTTCTTCTGACTCATGGAATATTCAGAAATAGACTCTACAATTCCAAAAATGTGAGAATTGTATGGTTATCTTTCCGTAACCGGTTTCTAACTTAATTCCACTGTGTTCAAAAGGAGCAGAGTAAGTTCAATCATCTGAAATTTTTTGGAACTTGTACAGCCATGACAAAGTTGCCTATATCAAAATTAACCTTCTTTCCTCCAAACACGCCTATGAAAACTAGACAAAATATCTAAATGAACTGTTTAATGCCCCTGGAAATCAAGCAATACAGGCGAGACTTCAGGAACTATATTCCCTGAGAAAAGGGAAGGACAACAACATGAGATCCACATCCACCCCAGAATTTTCCCTGAAGACATGTGGAATTCACAGTGCAGGGAAGTGAGCCCCACAGAAACCAGCAGTCTTGTCTGGCTGAGACAGACACTGGAGTTCAATGAGCCTAAAGCAACGGGGACTGCAGAGGGGCTCACTGCAGGAAAGTGAGCCAGAGTCTGCATTCCGTCTTCCCTTCAGAAGTCTGACAGCTGCTGAGCTTTGCATAGACAGGCCAAGACTCCCAGGCACCCAGAGAAAGCAGCAGCTGGGATGCTAATGAGCTGAGAGGTCTGTAGTAACTGCAGTGCTGAGGAAACAAATGCTGGAAAGCAGGAATGGAGTGGCCTTGGCAAACTCCCCAGGTTTTCAGTTGATACGCGAAAAAGGATAAAGACAAAACTAAAACATACCAACTGTAATAAAACCTCAAACCAAGCTCTGATGGAATTAAGGTGATCTGTTGGTACTCTTATCTTCTTGCCAAAAGAAAAGTATTTTTAGAAGGAACCTCTATAATTTTTAATATATGTTATTAAACATTTAATTAAATAGTATGTGGTTTGTTGTAAAACACAATCAAGTAACTGAAAACGCCACAAAAATGTTTTTAAAGTAACAAATACACAGGTAGTTTAGATATTTTACTTTTTGGACACAGACTTTAAAAAAATAACCATTATTAATATATTTAAGAAAATATGGATTCATCATATAGAACAGAGAAAGACATATCAATAAAATGTTTCTAGAGTGAAGCATCAAAAAAAGAATGGGAAAGAATAAGCATTATTTGTTAGGCCTTTCAATTATGACAAGTTCATTAATCAGGCTGTGTATATCTTTACTGATTTTTCTCTACTTTGTATTATCATTGTTGGGACTGTTATGTTAAAATCTTCCAGTATGAGTATATATTTTGAAATTTCCACCCTCATTTGTCAGTTTTTACTTTATTTCTACCCCTCTCCCCCTGTGGGTGGTATGCAGGAGGCAGCCAATCAATGTTTCTCCCATGGATGTTTCTATCTCTCTCTTCCTCTCCCTTCCTCTCTCTGAAATCAATAAAAATCTTTTTTTAAAAAAAGAAAATAGCCCTAGCTGGTTTGGCTCAGTGGATAGAGTGTCAGCCCATGGGCTGAAGGGTCCTTGGTTTGGTTCTATTCAAGGGCACGTATCTTGGTTGCAGACTGGATCCCTGGCCCTGGTCGGGTACATGTGGGAGGCAACCAATCAATGTGTCTCTTTTACACCGATGTTTCTTTCTCTTTATCTCTCTCTCCCTCCATCCCTTCTACTTTCTCTAAAAGCAATGGAAAAATATCCTCGGGTGAGGATTAACAACAACCAAAAAAAAAAAAAAAAAGAAAACAGATGTGTGAGTAAAGATAAACATAGAATATTACTTTAATATCAAAATAATATTCAAATATTAATAAAATGAAATAGTGGCATGCAACTTAAAAGCGTATACTGCGTAGAGAATGGAATGACTATTTTTTTTCTTTAAGTCAAAAGAGTTATAAAGGACCTACATTATAAATGAATTGACAAACCTGAGACTAGAATGATTTCCATATGCTTTCATACATTTTTAAAGAATATTTCATAGCTGTAAGTAGGGCAGATTAATATGATATAAATGATGCGAAAGATAACTATATAATGCTATTAGCTCCAATTTCAAATAAAACAAATATTCCCATTGATGTCCACTTGTCTACTAGATAAAAATGAATGAAAGCCACTTGCCATTTTTGCAGGAAGTCTTCTGCACCGTCACTGGTGGGCAAGACTGCGCAGGAGCTACATCTGAAGAAGCAGTAGTCCCTGAATGATGAGCCTTTACCTTGTCAGCCCAACTAACACCTGCAGAAGCCACACGGGGAGCAGCCACTGTGCCAGGTGAAGCCCTATGGAGAAAACTGCTGCATTAATAACTCACATAAATATAAAAGTTAAATATTAAATATATACTCAATAGGTTTAAATGTTAAATAAAATATATTTCGCCCTAGCTGGTTTGGCTCAGTGAATAGAGCGTTGGCCTGAGGACCAAAGGGTCCTGGGTTCAACTCCAGTCAAGGGCACAAGCCCAGGTTGCGGGCTTGATCCCCAGTAGGGGGCATGCAAGAGGCAGCCGCTCAATGATTCTCTCTCATCATTGATGTTTCTATCTCTCTCTCTCCCTCTCCCTTCCTCTCTCTGAAATCAATAAAAAACAATTAAATGAATGAATGAATGAATGAATCTCCAATGAGAGTAACACCTGATTTCTTATCAGAAACCATGGAAACCAGAAGGCAGTGAGAGGACATATTCAAAGTGCTGGGGGAGGGAGAAGGAGGGGGGAGACTTTAAACCAAGAATTATATGCACTGCAAAACTATCTTCAAAAGCTAAAGGATAAAGTAAGTTATTCTCAGATAAAACTTGAGAAAAACTGTCACTAGCAGACATGTTCAACAAGTCATGCTACAGGGAGTCCCCTACAGGCTGAAATGAGAGGACACTGCACAGTAACTTGAATCCACAGGATGAAACAAAGAACACCAGTGAAAGTACTACACAGGTAATAAAAAAGACCATGTGGATGTATTTTTTCTTCTGTAACTCTCTTCTTGTCCTGATTTAACAGACAACTGCATAAAACAATGATTATAAAACTGTGTTGGTGAGATTATCATGTACAAAGATATAATTTATATGACAATAACAATGATAATATGTAGAGCTATCTTTTTGAAAGAACTGTCAGTTCTTGTTATGAGTCATTTAGCATGGAGTATGTTTATGGGTTTAGATTTTGTGCACCTAATTATTTCTGAATATATTATATTTTCTAAAGTTAAACTGTACTGTCCTGGGTTTTTAAAAAACATTTTATTCAAACAATTTCGAACAGATACACAACCATATACATGGGTATTTTTGTAACAGAATATCTGTTTTATAATACTTTAAGTATGTTAACCACAGAAAATAATTTACAGCAATGAAAGCCTTAGTAGTTTTTTTTTAGTTCATCTCACCCAAAATTTAAGCTTCTTCGAGCATTTGATGTTACACTTATTCTATCTGTTGATGGACTTGGAAGCACATGACGTCCCGGAGACATCTTCTTTACTTCCCACGCCAATGACGTCGGTCTGCCGATTCAAGACAGATTACATTAGCAGAGAAAAGAGAGGAAACCTAATGCTTTCTAGAAGTTACTAGTAGGTGGAAACGTAATTAGGTCACAATTTTTTCCTGGAGCACTGTTGACCATAAAGTAACTATATTACCAGTAAGCAATCACAGATGATGCATAGTCAGGATTTTCCACCCACTTCAGCATAGCAAACAACCCTACTTAAATAAAAAAGGCCATGAGGTACAAAGACATGAGATATATAGTACATTATGTTTTGAAAGCCTCCACACACCCAGCTCAACACATTTTAAAATGTGGTACAATGGCTCTGGTTGGATGGCTCGGTTAGTTGGAGTGTCATCCCACACACAGAAAGGATATGGGTTAGATCTCTGGTCAGGGCACACGTGGAGGCAACCAATCAATGTTTTCCTCTCAGATCGATGTTTCTCTCCCTCTCCCTGTCTCTCTCTCTCTAACAAAAACATACTAGTATCTTCTGATGAGGATTAAAAAAAAAGAAATATTGTTTCTTTATAAAAAAGTGGTGCAATGGTACTGATTCAGGCTCGTGTGTCTACTGTCCTGAGAACTACTAGTAAGTGTGTAGTCCTGGGATCCAGACGGAAATGCAGTGAGGAGGTTAACGGAATACCCAGGGAAACATGAAGGCTCCTTTCTCTACCTGAGATCACCCATGTGAGTGGAAGCATAAACACTTTTTTGCTCTTTGCTGAGGAAGCTAACTCCTCCTTCCTCACAGGCCCACAGCCAATCAGCTGCACAATCTCCACTAAAAGGTTTTCCTCCAGCAAAGTGTTCTACACCCCACGCCTTCAGTCACCTCCTCGCTCCCCAGAACCTCTGTGCCTCTCACTCTCCGTTCAGCTAGTGATTTTGATTTTTTTCTCGCAATGTAACACGGATTGTTAGAAAATAAGAAAATTCAGATAAAAGGTTATCCAAATCAAGTCTAAAGCATTTGATAATTCACTGCCCAATCACCTTTCACAAAGGTTGTAACAAATGATACGTCCACCAGATGATACGTGCCCTTTCCCTGGAAGCTTGCCAACAGCTGATCTCTTCTTTTAGAACTCTCATTGGCCTGTGAAAAAGACAGCACTGCCAGCAAGTCTACAATATGTACTATCCGGCACTTTACAAAAAAATGTTTCCTGAGTCCTGGGATAGAGTTTCAGTCTTGTAATGACTTCTTTTTCCTACAGGAATTTCAGTAAAGGTTGTTTAATGTTTTAAAAAATGCTATTTGTGTTTGTTTTTCAAATTTTTGTTTATGATTATCATTACTACTTAGGCTGAACTTTTTAACAACTATTTGAATTTTTTATTTTGGAATTTGCATGTTGGTACCTTCTGCCTGTTTTTTTCTACTGGGATTTGTAACATTTTCTAATTGATTTGAAATCATTTACTACTACTACTATTACTATTATGGCTATAAATCCTTTGGGTTAGATGATGTACCTATTTCTCTTTTAATTTTTTAAGTATAATAACATATTTTCTTCCTATTAAATCAAGCCTATCAATATTTTCTTTTGTGGTTTCTTACTTTGTCTTACAGAGTCCTTGCGCACAATAAAAATATGTAAATATGTATCTACTAAAGGCCCGGCGCATGAATTTGTGCACGGGTGGGGTCCAGCCAGCCTGCCCTGATCAGGCCGGGCTGGCCAGGGAGAGGGGTCGCAGGCGGTTGCCGGGCTGGCCCCGCCCCTGATCAGGTGGGGGAACTGATCAGAGGCGGGGCTGTCCAGGGCCGGGGCCACGGGTGGTTGGGCCACGGGTGGTTTGGCCAGCCAGCCCTGCCCCCTGGTCGAACGCCCAGTTGAACTCCTGGTCAAACTCCCAATTAAGGGGACAATTTGCATATTAGCCTTTTATTATATAGGACTAGAGGCCCAGTGCACAAAATCTGTACACGGGTAGGGTCCCTAGCAGCTGCCGGCTGCCGGCCAGGGCCTCCCTTCATCAGCTGCCAGCTGCCGGCCGGGGCCTCCCTTCCTCAGCTGCCGGCTGCCGGCCAAGGCCTTCTTTCATTCCGCGCTGCTCCCTGGTGGTCAGCGCATGTCATAGTGAGCCATAGAACTCCCAGTCAAACTCCCGCAGGGACACTTTGCATATTAGCCTTTTATATATATAGATATTTTCTTCTCTAAATATGTACAATTTCAGCTTTTATATTTAAGTCTCAAGTCTAGGTGAAATTAATTCTGATGCATGATTTGATAAATATAAGCTGAATAATGCCATTTATAGGGAATTTAAGGTTGCTCTCTGTATCTGAGAGCTGCCTTGAGAGGCAAAGAGAAGAAATGATGTTAACTGGTTAAGGTAAGAAGAGACGCTCCAGGTGTTTCTGAACCATGAGATGGCTGTGAAGGTTGGACTGGGCCTCAGAATCTTTCTCAATACAATCCTCCACACAGCCACCACTGGTTGCCTGGAGTTTGCAAGCAAGAAACAAAAATATAATTAGCTCTTCATGTGCATTGGTGGTTACATTATAGAAACTCAATGAAGTTCAATAAAAAAGAAAATAAAGATTTGTTGTATATAAACTGTACAAGGTCAAGGACCTTGGAAGGGGGACCAAAGGAAGGGGGAACTAGAATCAGGGCTCGTGATGATTAGATTTGGAAGACACAGGCTTTGAAGCAACACTTTTAAATTCTCTAAGATCACATGATTTCTTTCGTCCTTCTTCTCTCTGTACATCTACTCCACTTTCCTTGAACCTGCTTCCCTTTGCTTATCTTCACAGGACAATGTAGCCACCAATCCCACGTCAGCATTATAATCTCCTAACCTGATTCAACCCAGTGAAGAAATGCACCCCCTACACACACAGATCTAATCACATGTTACAAGAAGTAAGGGCAAAATTGCATGGTACAAAGACAACTCAGCCTCACCCACCCAGGAACCGTGGGTAAAGCAGGTGCGCGCGCGCGCGCGCACACACACACACACACAATCAAAATTTTTACTGTGAGAAACAAAAATTTTAAAAGGATCAACACATCATGGTTTCCCTGATTTTGGTTTCCTGTGGAATCAAACCTTTTGGATCTGTCTCTTGGGATCCCTTCACTCTCTTGGTTCCCCCAAAAGAGGCATCCTCTACTGGCTGGTCCACTTACTGAGGCTGAACCAACGTTAAATCCAAGGAAAGAGGTAGCCTGGGCCTATTTTCTTTGGGTCATAGGCATCATTGTAGCTACATGTGACTTGGCCCAGATCAAAAGGGATCAGGTTTCACTTAATAAAAACCTTTTATGGCTCAAAATAAAGTGTACAGTTTTATCATGTCTACAGCACCCTACGTAATCCGGCTCCAGCCCACCTGTCTAGGCTCACCTTATGCTCCGCCTCCCCTTGCTCTCCTCACTCCAGCCCTGCTAACACTACATTCCCGACTCCACTGTGCTCTCCCACCTCCTGGATATCACGGATCCATTACCTCCAATGGAATGACTCTTCTCTTTGCCAAGGTAAGTCCTCCTGATATTCTGTCTCACTGAAATAGGACCTCCTTGGGGAAGCCTTCCTGGACTCAACAAAGCTGCTGAGGGAGCCCTCTCTTATGCTCCCAACACACACTGTGCTTCTTGTTGATTCCACTTTGCACACTGCTCAGTACTTGACATCAATCCTTCCTGTGAGTGAATGCGCCCACCACACATTTCACGAGGGCAGGGCCTGAGTGTTTCCCACCACTAGTCCCAGAGGCTGGCACATCGCATTCAGATGTGTGTGCTGATTCCCGATGAACATTGTAAGGTGGCTCTGGTCTCTCATTACTCCCCTAATTAAAAATCACCCATTTTCCTTACTGTCTTACTACATTAAGAACTACTATACCTTTCCCTACATTTCTTTCCCTTCATACATGCTCTGCACTTCCATGGCTGTCTTAACTTACCCCCTTCATGTGAAAGGCCAACCTCTGTTAAAATCCATCATACCCTTTAAACACTTCTGCTACCTCCACGAATTCCTTCCTAGTCTATCCCGTCCTTTTCTGAAGAGCTGGATTAGTTTTTTATAGTCATATGTTCTATTTTACCCTTCCCTTAGACTACAAATTCATGAAAGTAGTGAACGTACCAAACTTCAGCAGTGAAATTTCTGCACTGGATAAACGGGGCTTGCACTAGTTACCAAATAAATATTTGTTACTCAACTGAATGAGAAATGCGGAGGTCAAGTTCATTGTCAATTTCAATGACCGCTTTAGAAAATGCTGGCAGCTACAATTATAAAGGCCAGAGCTCATTACCTGCTCTGAGCATCGGTCTTCTCTAGCTTTTCCTGAAGTTGAATCCAGTCAATCAATGCTTTGAAATCTCTTACATAATTATCCAGCATCATCAGCACCTCCTAATTGAAAAAAACAACAAACATTAAATTCCATTCTTAGACTAAAAGTTTAAAAAAAACATACTTCAGAGTGAAGAACTTAAAAATTAATAATTTCTACATTATACTCCTTACTGAGGAAGCTACAAAATATACTGATCTAGATTTTTGGTTGTTGTTTTCATTCTTACTGCTTGGCAAGAAATTAGTGAAGCTGAGAAGCTAAAAACCAAGAGATGGTATTGATATTCCTCTCAAGACCTCTAGAATGACCATTCTTTTTTAAAAATATATTTTTATTGATTTCAGAGAAAGAGAAAGGGAGAGAGATAAAGAAACATCAATGACGCCTGACCAGCGTGGCTCAATGGTTGAGCGTCGACCTCTGAACCAGGTGATCACAGTTCGATTCCCGGTCAGGGCATATGCCCGGGTTGCGGGCTTGATCCCCAGTGGGGGGCATGCAGGAGACAGCCAATCAATGATTCTCTCTCATCACTGATATTTTTATCTCTCCCTCTCCCTTCCTCTCTGAAACCAATAAAAAAATTTTTTTTAAAAAAAGAAACATCAATGATGAAAGAGAATCATCGGTTGCTGCCTCCTGCATGCTCCCCACCAGAGATTGAGTCCATAACACAGGCATGTGCCCTGACCGGGAATCAAACCATGACCTCCTGGTTCACCATTCGGTGCTCAACTATTGAGCCACACCATCTGAGCCAGAATGCCATTCTTTTAACCCTCTGTATTGTGACGTTAATAAACAGAAAGTACACAAAACACAAATGTACAGATAAATCATTTCGGAGCACAGACCCAAGCAACCACCACCCAGGACAAGAGTATAACAATTCCAGTCTCTAGAAGTTCCCTGGTATCTCCTCCCTATTACAACTCCATGTCTTTCCAAGGTAACCACTGCTTTAATCTGTAATAGTTCAATTTCACCTTATTCCAAAATCCATATAAATGAACCCATAGTGTATGTATTATTTTGCGGCTTCTTTCTTACATCTGTTTACTAGGTTCATCCATATTTCAGTGTACCTGCAATTCATTTATTGTCGATGTCCAAGGTCACAACTGAACAATATTCTTTAAATGGATATTTACTTATGCAATCAACTGTTGAATTAGATGAGTTCAAATTCTGGATATTACAAATTATACACCGCTACTTATGTAGATGTGCTCTACACTGACTGATGTTTGCATTTCTGTTGGGTATAAGCCCAGGAGTGAAACTGCTGAGTCACAGGGCAGGAGTATGTTCCACTTTAGTACACGACACATACTGGTTTTCCAAGGAGACTGCCATCCCACCAGCAGTATATGAGAGTTCCCTTTTCTCCACATCCTTTCCAATACTTATTTGTCTTACTGGCAATAGCCATTGTAATAGGTGTGAGGTGGTATCTCATTGTAGTTTTTGTTTTTTAAATACATTTTTATTTATTTTAGAGAGAGAGGGAGAGAGAGAGAGAAACATCAATGAGAGAGAAACATGGATCAGCTGCCTCCTGCACACCTCTTACTAGGGATCGAGCCTGCAACTCAGGAAGACCAGGAATTGAACCAGTTACCTCTTGGTTCATGGGTTGACCACTGATCCAAACTGGCCAGGCTCACTGTAGTTTTGATTTGCATTTCCCTTATAGCTACAATTTTTTCTTATATCTATTAGCAACTGTATGTCTTCCTTGAAAAAGTATCTATTCAGGTCCTCTGCTAATTTTTTTAAATGTTTTTATTGATCTTTAGAGAGAGAGGAAGTGAGAGAGAGATATAGAAACATGGATGAGAGAGAAATATCATCGATCAGCTGCCTCCTGCATGCCCCCTACTGGGGACTGAGCCTGCAACCCCGGCATGGGCCCTGACCCAGAATCGAACCGGTAACTCTTGGTTCATGGGTTGACGCTCAATCACTGAGCCACAGGGGCCGGACCCTCTGCTCACCTTTTAACCATTTTTTCTCCTTATTAAGTTGTGTGTGTTCTACAACAGCCAAGACATGGAAACAACCCAGTGGCCTTCAGCAGGTGAATGGATACAGAAGAGGTGGTACATATCTACAAAGAAATACTACTCGGCCATAAAAAAGATAAAATATTCCCAAATGAAGTACATCCCATGGAAAAGGACAAAAACCATATGATTTCACTCATTTGTGGGATAGACAACAAAAAGCAACCAAAGAACAAACAAAACAAACAAAAAACCACACACAGAAACAGCAACAAACGATGGCTACCAGAGGAAATGGGGGTAGGAAGGATGAAGACAGCAGAGGGTCAGACACAAGGTGGAGGAAGCGCCCGGATGCGGTGTCATGTGGCTTGTACAGGTGTGTGCAGACAGCTGCACACCATGACACGTATAGGATACTGTTAGCAGTTACCCCAATAAATTTAATTTTTTAAAATGATAACTTGTTCTATGAAAACATTACTTTTCCATAACTAAGTTTGAAACTGACTTTATAGTATCAGTGGTACTCAAAGGTCTCAAAAGCACTTTTCAAATATAAATGCTTAAAAATTTTGACTACACTTTAGAAATTAGGCCCAACACTAACAATAAACTACACCTAATTACTCACAAACGAAATACAGCACCAACCTCACTTTAGTCACAAGAGTTATATTCTACTATAAAAGAACCCTTCTGAACAAAGAAGTATTGTTTATCTCCTTTCAAAGATAATCCTTAGTGACAAATCACTGGTAATAGTCTTCTACAATCAGGAAAAGGGAAAAATTTTTATTTAGTTGGCTTCCTTTTCTCAATTCTACTAATATAATTAAAATTAGTTAACTGAATTCATTCAACTTAAATCAATTAGAGCAAAGATTAAATTCAGAATGAATCTCACTTTTAAAAGAAGAGGAGGAGGAAGAGGAGGAAGAGGAGGAGGAGGAGAAGAAACAATCTCTACAGGACAAGACGACAGCAGCTATACCTCTGATACTCGTTGGCACAGAGAAAGTACATTTGGTGGCTTAAACAACCTATTTTAAGGAATGTTTAGCTCCACTTAATCAGAAGTGATCAGAGTGGAACCATGCAGCTGTAATCCGAGTCGTGTTTTACGAACAAGGGAACACAAACAAGACACGCAGCTGGAGCAGCCTCGCAGCCAATGATGCACATCTTTCTCCCCACGGCATGAAGGCCATTTTGTCAAGCAGGATGGAAAAGAACAAAAGTGCCTCTGAAAGTAACGTTATAGGCGCTCAGATAAGCACATATAGACGTACAGCTAAAATTACCAATTACTGTACCAATTGGCTGCAACAGATTTGATTGGTTTGTAATTAATTCTCGTCACTGGCGCACAGTGCCGGACGGGTGGCGCCATCCCTTTGTCCTGCTGACACCTAACACCAGCGCACAGGCCCTTGGGCCCAGGGCATCAATACAGCCTCCAACTCAGCTCCAGGAGTGAGCAGTGCTGAGCCCAGTGGTGAGGAAGGGGTGGAGACACGCACCACATGAGAAGGCAGTGATAAAGGGAACCTTATTAAAGACAGAGCTTCACAAAGTGAAACCAGTTTTAAAGAGCACGATTTTTAAGACCGGCTTTATTTTAAGCTACTAGTGCAGTGGTTCTCAACCTTCTGGCCCTTTAAGTACAGTTCCTCATGTTGTGACCCAACCATAAAATTATTTTCGTTGCTACTTCGTAACTGTCATGTTGCTACTGTTATGAATCATAATGTAAATATCTGATATGCAGGATGGTCTTAGGCGACCCCTGTGAAAGGGTCGTTCGACCGCCAAAGGGGTCGCAACCCACAGGTTGAGAACCGCTGTCCTAGTGGAACAGTAGTTCATGGAAATCATCTGAAAGAAAAACGGCCGATAAACCCCTCTCAATCATGTTAATAACATCATTCAGTTATCCGCACGAGCAAGCCAGCCCTCCCGCAGACCCTTGTGGGAACCAGTGAGAGGATGGCTCCCACCTCACCACCTGCGCCCTCTCCCCACCCACCCTCTGTCCACTTCATAAGGGAGAAGGGGAAACGCAGTGCTGATGGTGAGCACACAGTGTGTTGGAATGTCAGTTCGCAACAAGTCCTGCAGGAGTGGCTGATGGCATAACAGGCACATCGTCAAGCGAAAAAAATGAGAAATTCAGCCTCTTGATTACAGAGGTGGCCCTAGTCCATAATCCTGGCTGAAACAGAAAACATACTTTGTACTATCATGTTATACTTATCATGTGAATTATATAACAGAGCTATTATTAACTGCAAAAACACAAAAATCAAATCAAAAACAGTGACAAATCTTGTCAATACTTCTGCAGATCAAGGGTTGACTCCACCTGTAGAATGAGGGGAAAACCTGGATTATGTATCTCACAAAGATACTAACAAATGAGATAATGGAGAAAAGAATTTTTAAAAAAACCACCTCTAGGTAGTATATACCCAGCACATGTTGTGTATTTTCATCCCCACCTGGACGTCCTGGAGGGGAGGGTAGTCGAGTTGGGTATGAAAATACTGTTAAGCTCCCAGGTTTCATTCCTCAGTATAAGCCTCTGAGCATCTGGGCACAGCACAAAGAATAGAGACCACACCTCTACCTCTCTGCTCTCACTGTCAAAACCTCCATCGTTACATCTACAACTTGAACAACAGGTTTCTACTCCTGTTACACCTTCACGAAGCGTTGGTGGACGACTGACAGAGCCAGGAACACAAGCCACACTGTCTATGGCTCCAGTGCAGACCAGAGAACAGGCAGGGGTTTCCTCTGCTCAGCACAGAGACATACTGACAATCAGACAAACTCATTTCCATGAAGAGGTACACTCTTTACAAACAAATTTGATTTCTTCACTCAACCTTCTGTTATTTTTCATCATAAAGACAAACAATGTGCTAGTCTGACTGATCCCGAGGGCTGACCTGGAGATGATCTAGCCCCACATACTCACTTTATGTAAGAAAATATAACTCAGAATTAAGTCCAATAGTGTTATCTACCACAACATGCTGACTCATCAAACTCTGTGGATACGATTTTGCCCCAAAATATTTTTTAAATAGAAGAAATTTTATATGCTGATAGTAACAGTATTAATTGTGACAATCAAACCATAAATCTGGATAATTTCAATTACTCTTCATTCTAAACATCTGCTTCTGACGAATCATAATTCTAAGCTAATCTAAAACCTGTTTTGGTTGTTTCCAATTTCAGAGGAAAGGCAGCTGCTGTCTCAACGCATAACTTCCCTTTGACCCGACATACATTTCAGAGGTCGGCAGCCAATGCAGGGTTCTCAACCTGCTCACTGTAGAAACAGAGAGGCTACCTTCGTAATATGTCCATAAAGATGTATCACTGTGGATTTTCTCAATTAATTTTATTCAGTATAAAGTAATACAGCATACAGTTTGTATTTACTAAAAAGCCAGGCTTTGCAGTGAATTTTTAGAGACAGCTCACGCTGTGTGTCTGTTTAATATCCTATTACAAACACAAGGTTATCTAAAAATAGAAACATGCCTCACTGATGACATGCCATCCCCGCCCAGGATGGTTTAGGTAGCCTCAATCTCACTTTTCCCCACCCAGAGTGAAGTAGGAGAGTGATGGTATCTCAACGAAAAGGGAGCAATGTCTAATTCAGGGGTAGGCAAACTTTTTGACTCGAGGGCCACAACGGGTTCTTAAACTGGACCGGAGGGCCGGAACAAAAGCATGGATGGAGTGTTTGTGTGAACTAATATAAATTCAAAGTAAACATCATTACATAAAAGGGTACGGTCTTTTTTTTTTTAGTTTTATTCATTTCAAACGGGCCGGATCCGGCCCGCGGGCCGTAGTTTGCCCACGGCTGGTCTAATTAAAGACAGTAAACGGGAAACCAAAGAATGTGAAAAGTCTCACTAGTGCCACCTACAGTATCAAGGGAGAATGAAGAGAAGAGATTTTAAAAATAAGTGTGTGTGTGTGAGATTTCTTGCCCAGGACTATATATCAAGACAGCTTTCTACCAAATCTTGCACACAATATAAAAGCACATAATTAGGTAATGCAAAAACCAACGACCAAAGTACCCTTGAAAAACCAAGAAACACCCGAAGCTCTCACAGAAGCAGCGAGGAGAACAGGGGTGGCAGGGATGGGGGACTAGGGACAGGCTGGTCAGAGGGACAAACGGTCAGTTGTGACATGAGCAAGTTCTGGGGACCTTCTGTGCGGCGCTGCGACGACAGGTAACACACGGAGGGAAAGGAGCGAGGCGGGTGGAGCAGAGACGGGAGAGTCTGCTTCAAACGGATCGCAAAGCCTCACACAACACTTACCTTACACTCCACCACACTCTGATCCGATTCACACGTGACATAGATTTCATCGACTGCCCGGCGAAGGTTGTCAAAAAGAAACGCCCAGTATCTGGCTCTTAGATCAATTTTGCGAGGGTGCCTTGTTTTAGTGGGACTTTTATCGAAGTGTTTATCTCCAGTTGTAGATGTTATTTTACAATCTACCGCGGTGTTCTGGTGAAGCAAAACAAAACGTGAAAAAAATGTTTTGAAAATCCTCCATGGATGGGATTATTACATAAAGCACATGTTTCAACATAAATACTTAAAAACATGACATCATTCTTCTCAGCTTATATCACAGCACATTGGAATCACTTAAACAAAGCTTGTCATCTCAAACGGAAGCCTCAGGTTTGTAAAGTTAATTCTTATTTCAGGCATGTCTCACTGGAGGTATTAGAAGGACCTCAACTGTGACTAGATCCTTATTCAAAAAGGAGCACGAAAGAGGCTCCTGATTTACTGGAACCGTGTGTGGCACATTTATACACATTGACAAATAATAAAGGGCAAGGCCAACATTTTGAAACAGCGTGCATATATTCTTTTCATTGAAAAAATAACATACACTGCATAGTTCTACTCAGCTGCTTAATTTTATTGTAAACCATTTTTCAATTTAAAGTAAAAATTAACATGTAAGTGCAAAACAACTGCCGAGGAGAAAAGATGATGGATTCCTATCACCAGGCACATGCAACTGCAACCTCCCGGCCCAGCAGCACCTGCAGCCACAGGGACCAGGACTCACAACACGGGTGGCAACACCTGCGGGCCTAACAGCCCCAGAAACAGGGCAGGTGCCCGCTGCCCGAGCTCCCCACCCACCAACGCAATCCCCATGCCATGGAGACACTGCCCAAGACCCCCAAGACCCCAGACTCAGCGGGTACCGCCATCTCAGTGGCAATACTGCAACAGCAGAGACCTGGGCAGCAGCCAGGTACCAGCGACCCCCGATACACAAACAGCAACAAAGAGGGCAGCTGTGACCCCTCTGCCGGACACCTTGGAAGGTAGACAGTGCTGGCTATCAATTCTAACGAGTCAGCTCAGGTAAGAGAAACCAAAACCTGTCCTATAGCACCACCTACTGGAAAACAAAAAAAGGCCTCTAATTACCAACCTGTTGAATTGCAAGGCAAAAAAAGCTTTACCTAAATTAAGGAAGTTGTTCACTACTTCAAATTCACTGGCTGAGGGAAAACCCATCAAGCACCAGGAATAATCACAGTAACACAGTGTCACACACACACAAAAGAGACAAATCTCCAGAAACCAAACTTAAAGTCATGGAAGACTGTGATCAAAATGATCGAGAATTCTAAATGGCCGGGTGGCTCTGGTGGTTAGAGCCAGACAAGAATAATTTATCCAGCAAAGTTATGCTTCAGATATAAAGGAGAAATAAAGACTTTCTCCAACAAAAAAACTGATGGAGTTCACCACCATAAGACTTGGCTTCTGCCCTGGCAGGTTTGGCTCAGTGGATGGAGCATCGGCCTGTGGACTAAAGGGTCTAGGTTCGATTCCGGTCAAGGGCACCTACCCTGGTTGTAGGCTCTCAATCCCCAGTAGGGGGCGTTCAGGAGGCAGCTGACCAATGATTCTTATCATTGATGTTTCTATCTCCCTCTCCCTCTCCCTTCCTCCCTGAAATCAAACATGTATTTAAAAAAAAAAAGACTTGGCTTCTAAGACATGTTGAAAGGAGCTCTTCTGCCAGAAAGGAAAAGACAAAAGTCTGACAAGGTGATAGGGATGATCAGAATTGAGTGTTAAAAACCGAATTATTGCATAAAGGTTAAAGGGGGAAATCATTAAAAATAACTATTGCTACTTCAATTTGGTGATGAACACATACCATAAAAATAGATAATTTGCAGCAACAAATACATAATAGGGAGTAAGTAAAGGATGAAACTTATATAGGCAAGTAAAGATAAGATGCTATTGAAGAAAAAGGACTACTTTATATGAACTCTGGACAGCCACAAAACAGAAATCCAGCCCAGCTGGTGTGGCTCAGTGGTGGAGCACCCACCCATGACCAGGAGGTCACCGGTTCGATTTCCAGTCAGGGCACAGCCTGCCTTGTGGGCTCAATCCCCGGTGAGGGCATGCAGGAGGCCAATGGACGTTTCTCTCTCATTGATATTTCTATCTCTCTATCCCTCTTCCTTCCTCTCTCTAAAGAAGGAAATCAGTAAAAACAGAAATCTAGATCAGAGACACAAACATAAAAAAGAGAAAATGAAGACAATCATCATAGAAAAGCACCAAATTAAAATATCAGTCACAAACACAAGAGAAAATCAACAATGGAGCTATAGAGCAATCAGAAAACCAAAAATGGCAAGAGTACGGCTTCATATATCAATATCACCTTAAATGGAAATGAACAACTCACCAATCAAAAGGTACAGAGTAGCTGGACAGATGAAAAAACAAGACCCAACAATACAATACACTGCCTTAAGGAGACTCATCTCAGTTACCAAGACAAACACAGGTTCTAAGGGAAGGTGTGGAAACTAATGCTCCAAGCAAATGGTAGCTAAAAGAAAGCATATGTAGCCATACTTTATCATACAAAACAAGGGACATTATATATATATATATATATATATAGGCATTATATGAAGGACACAACCAAAAAGAAAACGCAACATTAACATAAATGCACCCCACTTAGAAGCAAGTAAATACATAAAATAATTACTAACAGATCTAAAGGTATATATTTACGATAATAGTAGGAGACTTTAGCACCTCACTTAGACAGTAGAGCAAGAAAGAAATATTGGCCTTAAATGACATGAGTCCAGATGTCCTTAAATAGATATATACAACATATTCCATCCAGAAACGACAGAATACACATACTTCTCAAGAGCACATGGACAGACCATATGTTGGTACACAAAGTAAGTCTCCATAAATTTAAGATTGAAATTATATCGCCCTGCCCGATTTGGCTCAGTGGATAGAGCATCGGCCTACAGACTCAAAGGTCCCAGGTTCGATTCCGGTCAAGGGCATGTACCTGGGTTGCGGGCACATCCCCGGTAGGGGGTGTGCAGGAGGCAGCTGATCGATGTTTCTCTCTCATCGATGTTTCTAACTCTCTATCCTTCTCCCTTCCTCTCTGTAAAAAATCAATAAAATATATATATATATATATATAAAAAGATTGAAATTATATCAAACATCTTTTCTGATCACAATAGTATGAAACTAGAAATTAACTACAAGAAGAAAAATGAAAAATCCAAATATGTGGAAATTAAACAACATGAACTGAACAACAAATGGGTCAATGAAGACATCAAAGGAGAAGTCAAGAAATACAAGGAGACAAATGAAAATAAAACTATGACAACCAGCATCTGTGGCAGGGCAGGGAACCTCTTCTCTGCCAACGGCCGTTTGGATATTTATAACATCATTCAAGGCCACACAGAATTATCAACCTAAAAACTAGGCTGCTGTATTTGGTCAGACATTTAATCAACTCACCCCTAATGCCTTGGTTTCTCTTACCTGAATCATGAAGAAATAGAAAATCTGAACAGACCAATCACTAGTAAGAAAATTGAAACAGTAATCAACAACCTCCCCCAAACCAAAAGTTCAGGACCAGATGGCTTCCCTGGTAAATGCTACCACCCAGTCAAAGATTTAATACCTCAATTTCCTCATTTGTAAATGAAGACAGTAATAATGCCTACGTCACAGGGTTATTATGATAAGCAAATAAATTAATATTTGTAAAGTATTTAGTACAAGCTGTGCACAGAGTACTATATAAATGTCTTTTAGCCCTGGCTGGCATTTCTCAGTGGTTAGGATGTTGGCATGCGCACCATAGGGTCTCGGGTTGGATTCCTGGTCAAGGGCACATACCTGGGTTGCAGGTCCGATTCCCACCCCGGATCGGTTGGGGTGAGTGTGGGAGGCAACCAATTGATGTATCATGTCGATGTTTCTCTCTCTCCCCCTCTTCCTTTCCTTTCACCCTCTCTAAAAAATTAATAGAAAATAAATTGTATTTTATAACTAAAATAAAAAGTGAGTAAAGAGTTGCATATGCTTTACCTGTTTAGTAGTTTTATGAGTGCCCTGAATTGTCCTCTTTGGTTTTCCACCAGTTTGAAATTTAGATTTTCCTTCAAGGCAAGAATAAACAGATAAATATACAGATCGACAAACAGACAATATAAAATGGAACCACACAAATCACTCAGACACACTAACACACAACCTCCCTCTAGTCACAGTCAACCTGAACCACAGCTGTAACTGAAACAAATTCCCAAGGTCCCAGGGACTATTCTCATGGAACAGCTTCCTCAGAACAGGAGTGAATCAACTCCTTAAAGAGGTCAGAGTTTCTGACAATTTAAAAACAAGGTCAAATGGAAAACTTCTGGAAAAAATTTGTTTCATGAGTGAAAACATGAATAAAAATAAATTCTAATAAGATCAAGTTAGTGATACTTCTCAACTTATATATACAGGTCTGAAAAATACTTATTTGAACTCAAATCGTATTTCAACAATGAAATTAGGAATACATTTTTTACAACATAAAACTCAGTATTTTCTGTTTTGATTAACTTACCTAATGTATGACATACAGTTTCATTTTGAAACGGGAGGTTTTTTACTTGTTTGTATTTTTGCAGTCAGACATCTCTCTCTCACTTGTTCTTTTTTTTCTTTTTTATGAAAGACACCACCTACTGCCCTGACCAGAGAGCTGGCCCGTGCACCGGAGGGTTGCAGGCTCATTCCTGGTCAAGGGCACATAGCTGGGCTGCAGGTTTGATCCCCAGCCCTGGCTGAGATACATAGATAATCAATGTGTCTCTCTCATATGGCTGTTTTCTCTCTCTCTGTCTTTCTCCTCCTCCTTACACTCTCTCTAAAAAAACAAATCATTGAAAAAAATATCCTTGGGTGAGGATTAACACCACCAAAAAAAGAATAATAATAACACTTTCCTGAAACCATTTGCATATTAGATAAAAAGGCAATGAAAAACTACTTATTTAATTTATACTAATTTGCCTGAGAGTCCTAATTATAAACAGTTTTTAGTCTATCTACTGTTCAGGAATAAGTATAACCTTCTAATTTATAACAAAATGAAACTTATTTTTAATACGCATCATCACTGCCCTGGCCAGTAGCTCAGTGGTTAGTGTCAGAGCACAGACCTAAGGGTCTAGGGTTCAAGTTCTGGTCAAAGGCATGTACCTGGGTTGCAGGCTGGATCCCCAGCCCAGCTGGGGTGCGTGCGGGAGGCAGTCAATCTGTGTGTCCCTCTCACGTTGATGTTTCTCTATCTCTCTCTCTCCCTTCCTCCCTCCCTCTCCACCTCTCCCCTCTCTCCCTCACTTCCACTCTCTCTAAAAATCAACAGGAAAAATATCTTTGGGTGAAGATTAACAACAACAAAAAATATACCTACCATCATCATCTTTGCTTTCTAGTGGAACACTCCAAGCTATTAGATTTCTTGCTGTACGACCCTCCTCTGCAACTATTCTCCTTACTTTGTCATGGCTGTTGGAGCGCTGGAATGAAGCCTATGTACAGAAAAGAGAATATTGATTGAATTATTAGTCAAGATATAAAATATATTTGGCAGATAAATGCATTATTTCTTATGTTTCTCAGAAAGAAAACACACTCTATTCATTTTTCATAATCCCGTTCCTATAAAAACATAACTAGTAACTTAAGTAGAATCGTTTTGAACATTTCAATCTAAGTAAGCATCAGGGTTTGAAATGCAATAAATGAGTCTGAGATACTTCATAACATTGTGGATTTCTATTTCAAGCAGTATTTTAACCTCGATTCCTTTCTTCAAGAAGACGTAAACAAAACACATTACTTCCATCCAAAGTCACAGTGTGCCACCTAGTGCTACATGGAGACTTTTACAAAGGTTTGCTCAAATATTAGATGTTTCAAAAAAAAAGCAAACACCAGTTTCACGTAAAAGTTTTTATATTCAACTCTTATAAAATATAGTCTAACAAAGCAATTGTTCATAATGTTCACCAAAGTGTCTACAGATTTTTGAAACTTGCTCCTAGACTGGGGGAAAGTTATTTTCACTCATCTCTAAATAATTTCTACTTGTAGCAACTTCACTGATAATCTGGAACTGGTATCAAGCATGCTTATTAAATGTTTATGTCTGTATCTACATAAAAGTATCTCCTTACACAGGAATTAAGAGAGAGGGATTCACAAACTGCACTGGGACTCCCCGAGGCCACACATGAGGGAATGAGAAGGAAGGAGGTACAGCACAGCGATGTGCTGGGAACCAGAGTGAAAACATCTGATTTGTTTGGTAATGGCCACCCCAAACCTCCCAAGGCGGTTTCCAGGAAGGCTGGTTCCCCTAGAGACTCCATTCCCTCCTCCTCCTGGGCTGGAGTGGTATTGTTGAAGGAGAGACTTAGACCTGCCTGGAAATCTCGAGTTAGAAAAGGAAGTGTAGGGAAGGGAACCTGTCTGTCCAGGCTTTGGGGAGTTTCACCACGTTGACCCCATCCCAGACCCAGAGAGCGCCTGGCCCAACCTGCCAGCCTCAGGGAGAGGGTGGCTTCTTCAGAGCTGGCTGGGTCCTGGGCAGAAAAGCAGGGCAAGCTGTTGGCATGGATTGATTTATATCTTTTTAAAATTAAGACAAAAAGGAAGCTGGCTTCCACTTGTGTATCTGCCCTAGGTCCCACAAATGGTAGGAGTGTAGCTCTCAGGATGAATACTACATTCACAGTTGTTCACTTTATTACTGTGCTTCACAACAAATGTGTTCCCTAGAGTAACTTGTATGTAACAAACGTGACATCAGAAAAGATAATAAATAAAAAATAGGTTGGCCCATCTGGTGTGGGGTGTTGCTCCATGGTTTGCACCTTGACCCAGGAACCAGGAGGCCACTGTTCGATTCCCGGTCAGGGCACATGCCTAGGTTGAGGGCTTGACCCCAGAATGGGACATGCAGGAGGCAGTCGATCCATGATTCTCTCTCATCATTGATGTTTCTATCCTTTCTCCCTTCCTCTCGCTGAAATCAATAAAACATTTTTTTAAAAAATGGGTGGAAGAAAGAAAGGAAAGAGGGAGCCCCCCAAAAAATTAAGGTTAGTGTTTGAGGTAGTTTGATCACTTACCATCATTCTTTAATTCCCTTCTATGCCAAGAAGCGCTCATTTATCAAATAAACCCATGGGGTATGACTCCTAGAATTAAAAAACAATTAATTATACACACACACACTAGTAGTCATAACATTGTCAAGAAAACATATCTATATATATAAAAGGCTAATATGCAAAGTGTCCCCTCGGGAGTTTGACCGGGAGCCCGGGAGTTCGATTGCTGGCTATGATGTGTGCTGACCACCCGGGGCCGGCCCTGATCTCCGGCCAGGCCTAGGGACCCTACCTGTGCATGAATTTCGTGCACCAGGCCTCTAGTTTATTCATAAAAAGATAAAAATCTCATCCCAAGTTTCTAATTAATTTAACAACAAAAAAATTGCTCCTTTATACTGCCTGTTTCAATATAATATAGCATGTTTTAAATACTCCATGTTCTCCAAAAAATAAAATAAAATGGGACAGTGTTAATTACAGGAGCAGCCCATGATAGCCCAACCCAGAGGCTTCCGTGTTTTTTACTCCCATCTATAAACACACACACACACACACACACACACACACACACATACACTCTGTATCCTGACTGTTTACACATGTTTAACTAAAGCAAGTTTCATGAAGTAATACGTATCCCTGTTATGTGAGAGGCACTCTGAGATTTCCTTCTCTGCTCTATTTTTTAAATTATTGCTTTCACTTTGGTTTATGACCCACTAATAAATCCCAAGCCCGGGTAAGGAGCACTGTGCAACCTTCTTGGAGGCCTCTCCCTCCAGGGAGCATGCTGTGCCTTTTCCTTCCCTTCCCACCTTCCCCTCCCTCCCATACCCTCAAAAAAAATAAAGTAAAATAAAATAAAATCCTCTTGGAAACTTTCAAAAAGTGAGATAAGTGAGATTTTATCATAATATGTTAATCACCAATTATATGAGACTCTCCATAGAAAAGACCCTGCTTGACAGGAAACCTAGTTAATGTGGCCAGACCTTTACTCAAAGAAATCCAGAGCAGAGGAACCAGACAGAGCACAAAGGGACAGGGAAACTGCTGGAAAGAATGGCCTAACCCGGTAAGAAGAGCTCATGAACAAAGAAAAGAAGCAGCAACTAGAACCAAAACGTTTGGAACGAGAGCCGAGATCTTTTATCCTTTGTCACGTGAATTTGCTCCTTTTAAATGCGGCACCTCCAATGAAAACATATGTGCAAACAAAAGTTTATATACAAGCATTCACAGCAGTATTATTTATAATAGCCCCAACCTGGAAATCACCCAAGTGTCCACAAATGATGGATTTTTAAAAAGGAGTATATCCATCAATGGAATATTATTCAGCCATAAAAAGGAAGAAAGTGTGTATACATGCTGCAACATGGGTGAACCCTGAAAACATCACGCTTAGTGAAAGAAGCCAGTCACAAAGACCACATATTACATGTATATGGAATGTCCAGACGGGCAGTCCATAGTCAGAACACAGATCACTGGTTGTCTAGGGTTTCTTCTGAATATACTAAAAAAAAACATGTGTTAAAGGGGTGAATCGTACGACATCCAGCTCAGTACAGCTGTTGGATTTTTAAAGGGCAGCCCCTCTGCTCAACACTCCCCAGGCCTCTCCGTCTCACTCAGAGTAAAAGCCTAACTCCTCACAGTAACTGCCACGCCCTCCACTTCCTAGCTCCCCCTAAACTTCCCAGCTCCCCCTAAACTTCCTAGCTCCCCCTAAACTTCCTAGCTCCCCACACCTCTCGCACCTCCTCCTCTCCTCCCTGATGCTCATTGCACTCCAGCCACACTGGCCTTTTCGTGTTCCCCACATAGCAGACACACTCCGGGCCCAGGGCAACCCCATCTGGAACAGCCCATCTTTGGCCTTCCCAAGCACTATCTTAAAAATTGCAACCCATTTCTCCTGATTCCCACCACCTGCAGGCCTTATTCCGCTTCTCCTCTAGAGCACTTATCACCATATATTATTTACTTGGTTGATGTAGTGTCCCATCTTTCCCAACAAGAATGCAAGCTCTGTGATGTCTCTTGGGTTTCATTATTGCTATAGCCTCGGAACGTGGAACAGATCATGGCACTGAGTAGGCATGAATATGTACTAACGAATGAAACTCATGCTAAAAAATCTGTTCCTTTCCTCTCACATTCGACATATTCAAAGCCTGCCAATTCTTCAAGGCCAGTTCAAAAGGGATCTTCATAAACCCTCCTCTGACACCCCAGCTGAGAGAGATCTTCATCTGAATTCCCAGACTTTATCCAAATTCTTTCCATCTAAAAAGCGGGGGAAGGCATGATATAGTGGAAAGGCTTTTTGGAGGCACCGAGTCCACCAAAGCACTGTGACTTTGAGAAGTCATTTAACCTCTCTGAGTTTCAGTATTCTCATCTCTAAAAATGAAGGCCAGGCATTTACCCAACAAACAAAAACATAGTTTCCACAACAAGATCTATATACAAATGTTCAAATCAGCTTCGTTCATAATATACCACAACTGAATCAACCCAAATATCCATCAAGAGATAATCAAATTGTGATATATCCATAAATAGAATAGAATGAACTGATACAACGAAAAAGATAAACTTCAGCATTATGTGTGGAAAAAGAAAAAGAAACTGGACACAAAAGCGTACATACTGAATGATTCCATTTATATGAAGTTTAGAACATTCAAAACTAATCTTAGGTGAGAAATGTTGAGGGACGGCTACCTTGGTCGAAGGGGAAGCTTGGACTAAGAAGGTACAAGGGGACTTTCTGGGAGATGGAACTGTGGTAGTGGTTCAATTGTATATAAAATTGATGGTATTTATGGAACTGTCCACCTAAAAAGTGAGTGCACTTTGTATGTAAATTATACCTGAATAAAATGATTCAAAAAAAAAGGACAGATAGCTGAGGGGTGGAATATGAAGGCTACCCCTGACTTATAAAGTTGCTAGAAGGATTAGATAAGGAACATACATACTGAAATAAGTACGACACAGCGAGAGAGTGCATACTGGTGTGGGACTGAATCCCAATGTAGCCAGTTTTTATAGTTACTGGTTATATAGCCTCGGACAAGTCCCTTAATCTCTCGGAAATGACGTTTTCACTTCTGTTCAGACAATACGTCTGCTTTGCTTAAATGGTCGCATACTAGAGATCACCAAGTTAATGCAGCATCTGACATACAACAGGTGCCCAGATACTTTTTTATATAACATATAAAACCTGCACATATAGATGCTCAGTAAGTGTTATCCTCTCTTCCCCTTCTTCCTGCATGAGAGCTTTCTTAAGAGGAGAGGATCGATGTCTGAATGATCTTCTGCTTAAAGTGCCTTACAAATGGCAGGCCCTCAACACAGATTCTGAAGGAAAGGAAGGAAGTTCAGTGGCTTGATGATTACGAGGGATTAATAAATAGGCAAAGCAGAGGATTTTCAGGGCAGCGGACGTCCTCTATGCGGCACGACAATGGTGAAGCCCCAGGACAAACATTTTTAAAGTCTATGTTTAGAACACTCTGTCTTTTGGGCCACAGTCACCAAAGTGATGTATAAATGCATGTGCACAGGAACACTGATGAGGCTTCCGTGCATAACCCAGCGGGTGCCCTGACCTGCACCAGGACGGGCTTAACCATGGACAGTAAAACCTCGCAGCTCAAGGGAGTGGGAAGGAAGATGGACCAAGCCAGTGGTTCTCAACCTTCCGGCCCTTTAAATACAGTTCCTCATGTTGTGACCCAACCATAACATTATTTTCGTTGCTACTTCATCACTGTCATGTCGCTACTGTTATGAATCGTCATGTAAATATCTGATATGCAGGATGGTCTTAGGCGACCCCTGCGAAAGGGTCGTTCGACCGCCAAAGGGGTCGCGACCCACAGGTTGAGAACCGCTGGTTAGCCTTTGCTGAGGGCAGTTCCACACGCTCTGCAGACTCCTCGGTTACTCGCTATCAACAAACGTATGAGATGGGAAGCATGTTCCCCATTTCACAGATGAAGAAGCCGAGCCCCGGAGAAATGAACGATCTGCTGGGATTCAAAGCACCATCCGTCCGTCCGTCCGTCCGTCCGCCGTCACAGCTCATCCGATCCCGCTTCCTCCCACACGGACAACCCGTCAAACCCTTAACAACGGGCTCTTTGATGGAGGAAAACACTCGTTCCTCACGGGGTGTTTGCTATTCAGACCGGCTCACTCTGTGGCATCAGTGAACAAGCACCCAGCACGTTTGTAAGGAAAGTCATAATTATCAGGGAAAGAACAGGAGCAGAGCCGAACACCAACCAGAATTCAAGCCGGGGCTGCCCGGCCCGCCCGCCGACCTGAGGCCGAAAGCTTCCCCCGGACCCACCACGTGCCGGCAGGTGCCCGGGACGGAGGCGCCGCTTCCGGCCTCAGTTTCCCTTTCTGCACCGAGCACAGCCCCCCATCCCTCCGCCGATGAGCATGAAACGGCGCTGAAACCAACACTGTGAACGGCACCGAGCAACACACCCAGCATTACAGCCCGTCGGCCGCCCTCCGAGCGGCTCTGTCCGCGGACAATAACCGGCACCCACGGGGGGGAGGCGGCCGCGGAGGCCGTGGCAGCAGGTGCGGCCCGACCCGGCGTCGCCCGCTGTCTTCACCCGCGCGCGGACAGGGGCGCTGACACGGGCGCAGCC
>NW_005871746.1:150685-152482 GCF_000147115.1 Myotis lucifugus | reverse complement strand
CCCGGCTGAGTGGACACCCGACAGGACACCGATTAGAGCTCAGCGTGCGCCTGGAGTCAGTTCTGAGTGAAGTGGGGCCGAGACTCATGCCGACATTGTTCCCTCCGTCCCGCTGGGAGCGGACTCTCAACCTCCCCCCCCCTCGTCGCCCACAACAGGTGGGAGCCACGGGATCGGATGGAGTCGACCTCACAGGTAGACGGTCAGCGAGTGAAGACTGTCCAACGAAGGCCCTGTCACCATCTCTATGGCAACGGGAGTCCCCACTGCAGGGTGAGGTGACCTGATGGCGGAGACGGCCCAGCTCGAGCCCGGAACAGCTGTCCTCTATGTTGGGACGGAGACCCGCCCCGCCCCTGAAGAGTCCATTTCTATAAAGTGGGTCTGGACGGGTCAGGAGTCACCTTATTGGTCCGTGGAGATGCAAGCGAGGATGTAGCTGCGATTGGATGGGGGGCGTATTGGTCCTGTTAGTCCAATGTGACCCAAGCACCAAGACGGCACCGGTTCGATTCCCGGTCGGGGCACATCCCCAGGTTGCGGACTCGATCCCCGTCAGGGGCGTGGAGGGGGCAGCCAATCCATGTTCCTCTCTATGATGTTTCTCTCTCTACCTCTCCCTTCCTCTCTCTCTAAGATCATATATATTTTAAAGATTTTAGCCCCTTCTATGGACCAGACACCTTACAGAGAATATTTACTATACTCCTCACACAAAATCTACCAGATTTTTATTATTCCATATTCTTACATCGTTTTAAGTAAATTAAGTCACCTATTCCAAGTTATATAGCAGGTGAGCTCCTGAACCTGAAGAGCCAAACTGGATGTGCCTGGGTCCTTTCCCGGCACCGTTACTAACCCCCCCGCAGGGCAGAGGGCAGAGGGCAGAGGGCAGAGGACCAACAGCTGTAACCGCTGTGTGATGCCTCCTACATAAAGGGCAAGAACAGGCAGGACCTATACGCGCTGGTCAAGGGTTGCCTTCGTTCTGCTCAGCTGCCGGCTATTCCTGCCGTGCGAGCATCTTTTGCTTTTCAACCTGCAGGGCTGTGAAGCTGACAGTTACTGAACATTTACCATACCTGTCAGGCCCTTGTCTAAAGGCATTGTATTATTTAACTGAATCCCCACGCTCTCTAAGGCAGTCTTATTCCTACGCCCGTTTTAAAAATATATATTTTATTGATTTTTTTTACAGAGAAGACGGGAGAGGGATAGAGAGTTAGAAACATCCATCAGCTGCCTCCTGCACACTCCCCACTAGGGATGTGCCCGCAACCCAGGTACATGCCGTTGACCGGAATCGAACCTGGGACCCTCCAGTCCGCAGGCCGCGCTCTATCCACTGAGCCACACCGATCAGGGCGCTGCGCCCATTTTATAAGTAAGCAAACAGGTTTCCGAGGCGCAGTAACTTGCATCGGATGCACGTGTCTGGCTCGAGCCCCTGCGTGTGTGCGTCCAGCGCTGGTGAGAGAAGTCAGTGCGGATGCACGGGGACTGGAATGGACCCGTCGGTCGGCTCTCCAGCCAGCGCCCTTTCTCCACCAAAATGTCCCGCCTTTTCACTTCGGGAAACCGGGGCGGACGCTCGGCGGGGCCGGGAGTTTCTAGCCCGAATCCGCTGACGTTCAGAAGGTTCTCCCCTCTAGCGGCCCCGCCCCCTCGCCCCGGCGCCGTGCGGACCAATCAGCGACGCGGACTGGCGCCCCGCCCCTCCGCCGGGTTATATAAGCGTGGCCGGAGCGCCGCACTGCGCAGCCGCGGGCTCTGCTGAGCTTCGCGCGACTGGCG
>NW_005871746.1:144889-150128 GCF_000147115.1 Myotis lucifugus | reverse complement strand
CTTCTCACCGAAAGTAAGGACGCCCCCCACGGCGGGCTAACAATGGGCACAGAAACGCACATTCAAGACGGGGTGGCTGCGGAGGGCCCCTGGCTAATGCTCCCGCAAACTAGAGGTGCTTCGAGAGGGTGTAAGGGACTAGTGAGTAGGTCTGATACCGGGAGAGCTTTACTTTTTGCTTATTTTTTATATTAAATTTACTGGGGTGACATTGGTTAATAAGATCACACAGGTTTCAGGGGTACAGTTCTATGATATTGCATTGTGTCCCCACCACCCAAAGTAAAATCTTCAGCTGCCATATATTGGGCCCCTTTTGCTACCCCCCCACCCCCTTCCCTCTGGTATACCTGGAAGTCTTTAGATACAGGTTACTAAGCAAAACTCATGCTCTCTCCCATCCTATATAATAAAGAGCTAATATGCAAATGGCTTCACACCATCACGCCATAACGGCTCAGACACTCAACACTGGGGAGAGAGAAATAGCGACCAGCTAGGTTGTGGCCCGGAACCTCTCCCGCCCTGCGGTCCCGGGCGCCAGCGCCTGCAGCCTGGGCGAAGCCGCCCGCCATGGTCCACTGCCTGGGGACAGCCAGAGGGAGGGAAGCCCAGGTTCCGGGTGCCTACCACCGTTCAGAGGAGGGAATCCTGGGTCCCAGATGCGGGTGGAGGCAGAGGCAGGGGCAATCAGGCCAGTAGGGGAGCAGTTAGGGGCGATCAGGCCAGTAGGGGAGCAGTTAGGGGCGATCAGGCCAGTAGGGGAGCAGTTAGGGGCGATCAGGCCAGAGGGGAGCAGTTAGGGACGATCAGGCAGGCAGAGGTGGGTTAGGCGCTGTCAGGCAGGCAGAGGTGGGTTAGGGGCTGTCAGGCAGACAGAGGTGGGTTAGGGGGGATCAGGCAGGCAGGTGAGCAGTTAGGAGTCGGCGGTCCCGGATTGCGAGAGGCACTCAGACATCCCCCGAGGGGTCCCAGATTGGAGAGGGTGCAGGCCAGGCTGAGGGCCCCCGCCCCCCCATGCACGAATTTCATGCACCAGGCCTCTAGTAATATATAAACACCATTGGCCCTATGTGTATTCACAAATCACACCTTGAGCAAACACCTATTCTTCATCGGACTTTTATCGGTGTCAAGAATGCAATCACTTTAGAGAAATATGCCAAAACCCAATGTAATATTTTAAATATTTTTTTAGAATTATAAGAATTTGCTTCTTTTTACAAGCAACTAGAAAAAGACCTGTTGCATATGAATTATGTTTATGACAAATCATTACAGGTAATAGAGGCCCTAGAATCATCTTGTCCCCTTTCTTTGTAGAGATGAAGAAACTGCAGCTCAGAGGGGTAAATTAAATGCCTTTTTCAAATGAGTGGCAAAGCCAGGACTGAAATCCAAATCTGATCTTCAGTTTTTAATATCTTGCACTTAAAACATATCTGAGTGCTCTTAGGTCGATTCTGTAGTCCGAAACGAAATGCACAGATTATTAAAAGAATATCTTAATAATATTAAATAAAAGCTAGTTTGCTATAACCTGTTTCAATGTGGCTCAGCATCTAAGGAACGAAATTGCTGGAGAGAATATTACAAACGGATGAATTTAAGGTTTGTTGTCAATAAAGTATCCACATTGGTGCCTTCAGGAGTATTGAGGCTTTGGTTCTTTCTACTTAAAGAACAAGAAAAGCTTACACTCTAATATCCAATAAGAATGGGTTCATCTTTGGTTAGAAAGCACACAGAACGAGTTGATTTGGAAGATTTTAATGCACCTGTTTGTAAGGGCCTACAAATATGTGGTCACATATTTAGTAGTAAACATTTCAAAAATTTAAAGTTAAAAGGAACTTATTCCAAATGTTCATTATACAGAGAAGAAAACAAAAGCTGGAGAAGGTAAACATCTCCTTATGGAAAGCTGAAGTGAACCAACGTTTCTGGTCACTGCCATTCTGCATTCTGTTGTGCGTGATGAGCTCCAAATAAACTAGAAAAAACCCTCATTCTTGAGGACCCGTCAGGAAAGTTTGCTAATTTGCACTTTATGTTTCAGGGGAGACAAAAGAAAAAGTGTCTTTTATATTCACCTGACCGCCCCTGAATCTGTAGAAAAATACCACTCTTTAAACCAAATGGTATGCTCCTGCTATCTTTGCAAATATTTGTTTTCTCCTCTGCTTTTTCTATAATGCGGTATGAATTTCTATTTCTATTAGTAGATTTTTAATAATTGATCTGAAAGTAGATATTTGAGATTTAGAAACTTTTCAGGTATCTAGTTAAGACAGACAGCTGTTGCAAGAAGCGCCTAAATCATAATTGCTACCCGTATTTGTGTTAGTCTCCTCCAGATGTTCTATGTTAAAAGGGAGTGTACTGTAACAATGTTTTTCAACTTCAGTCACTTGAAGACCATTTCACAATTGAGGCCGTACCTACTTACCATCTATTATTTTGTTAGTATGTATAGTGTTGATTCAACTCAATGTTAAATTTATTCTAAAGGAAAATTTTATATTACTTTTGTAAATGGAAACCATTTTTTCCTAATACTTATTAAAGTAAATGGATTCAAAGATTTGTGCTTCATGATAGAATTGTGATAGCAAAAGTTACTTGCAGTTTTAGGGATAATTTTTTTTTAAGTCACGTGCCATTTTGTCCGATTGGTAATTCACTCACTAAGTACTTATGGAGTCAGGGGCTTCCGAGGTATTTGGAGAACCTCAGTGAACAAATCATGCTCAAACTCTGTACTGGAGGAGCTTACCTCTCTTTAGGTCACATTTTGTAATGTCTGAGCCTCCAAACGCTCTCCCCACCTCCCCTCGTATTTCTGTGAGCACTGCTAAGTCTGCTCTCATTCAGTATTTGCAAACTGCAGTTTTGTGTGTGTTTTTCTTGTAGCGATGGTCTGGAAATCCCCTCAGTATGAGGATTACTGTTAAGATCTCTTGTGTTCTGGGGAATTCTCATAGGTGAACTCAGTTCATGGATTCAGATGTCTTTTAAACATTATGCGATGCAAGAAGCGAAACAACAGTTTGTTGAATATGATAAAAACAGTGATGGCCGTGTGTCGTGGGACGAATACAACATTCAGATGTATGACCGCGTGATTGACTTCGACGAGAACACAGCTCTGGATGACGCAGAAGAGGAGTCCTTCAGGCAGGTGAGAGCATGTGCACAACCTGCCTTTTGAACGAGAGAGTGGAAGGGAGGGGGAGACACAGAGAGAGAGAGAGAAACATTGATGTGAGAGAGAGACATCAATCCCTCCCTAAGCTGCTCCTTTTTAAGATTGGGTCGTACTCCAGTGCAGGTGTATACTGTATTTTGTTCATCCATTCATCTATAAAAGGACACTTGGGTTTGCCTTAACTTTTTGGCACTTATTAATAACTAGAGGCCCGGTGGACGAAATGCATGCATGGGTGGGGTCCCTCGGCCTGGCCTGCGATCAGGGCCTATGGGGGTCGTCTCATCCGGTCCTGGACGGGGCCTGCTGGGCAGGGGGAGGGACTGCGGGAGGTTTGCTGGCGGTGGGAGCACACTGACCTCCAGGGGGGCAGCTCCTGCGTTGAGCGTCTGCCCCCTGGTGGTCAGTGCGCGTCATAGTGACTGGCTGACCAGTCCTTCGGTCCTTAGGTTGTAATGGTCACTTAGGTAGATAGATGTAGCTATGAACATGGGTGTGCAAATATCTGTTTGAGACCCTACTTTACGTTTTTGGAGGGAATGTGTCCAGAAGTGTAGTTGGAATTGCTGGATCATATGGTGATGCTATTTTAATTTTTTGAGGAGCTCCAATACTGTCTTCCATAGTGGCTCCACCCTTTAAAATAACTCATTTTTGAAGATTCTGTTTGACTGTAGTTCTGTTGCCTCTCATGGTTTAATTTGTTTAAATATATGCTGCTTGCCCTGACTGGTGTAGCTCAGTGGATAGAGCATTGGCCTGCAGACTGAAGGGTCCCAGGTTCAATTCCAGTCAAGGGCATGTACCTTGGTTGCGGGCACATCCCCAGTGGGGAGTGTGCAGGAGACAGAGCTGATTGATGTTTCTCTCTCATTGATGTTTCTAACTCTTTATCCCTCTCCCTTCCTCTCTGTAAAAAATCAATAAAATATATTAAAAAAATAAAAATAAATATATGCTGCTTAAGCAGAGCTGAGGAAGACAGTATTTAGGAAACATTTATTTAGTAAATAGAACTTTTCAAGGCAAATGACTGTTTTCTTCAGAAATTGCTATTTTAAATACTTTTGTATTTCAAATTAATTTTACAATCTTTTTCTTAAAATGATAGTTTTTCTTATGTGGAAAAATATAAAACCAAGCACCTGGTTGCAAACCATTATGTCCCAAAATGTTATTAGTCAAAGGTATTTGGCAAACATTTGAGCCACTTCAAATTCTTTAACTTACCCATTATCAGTACCTACCTTTTAGTTATTGGCCATATGTCATCGTTGTCTATGTTTGTTTTAGAATTGTATGGGCCGCTTGAGCTCTAGAGGCCATCCGAGCTCAGAGTTGGTCATTGCTCTGCTAGTAACTGTGCATGTGCTGGGCATTTGCCCCCAGAGTAGAGGCAAAGGGCTGCCCATCTGCCTGGCTTTCCGTCCAGCTGCCCCACTAACAGTCCTGCAGCTTTGGGTCAGTTATGTGACCACCTTACGCTTTAGTTTCTTTATATCTGACAATGGGATGATAATAGTAGGAGAAGTAGTAGCAGTTCTGTATTAATTTAAAAGAATATTGTTGAAGAAAGCACATGCAATTCACACTCATATTTAAAATTTACATATAACTAGAGGCCTGGTGCACGAATTCGTGCACCAGTGGTGTCCCTTGGTCCCTGTGGGATCAGGCTGAAACCGGCTCTCCGACATCCCCAGAGGGTTCCCGGATTGTGAGAGGGCACAAGCCAGGCCAAGGATCCAACCAGTGCATGATCGGGTCCAGGGAGGGACCGTGGGAGGGCTCCAGGGTTTGTCCGGCCCACCTTGCTTAGTCCCGATCAGCCAGACCCCAGCAGCAAGGTAACCTACCGGTTGGAGCGTCTGCCCCCTGGTGGTCAGTGCATGTCATAGCAACTGGTCAACCGGTCTGTCTGCCCTTGTGGTCAGTGCAGGTCATAGCGAGTGGTTGAGTGGCCTTAGCATATCATTAGCATATTATGCTTTGATTGGTTGAATGGACAACTGGACACAGCATATTAGGCTT
>NW_005871746.1:120131-144789 GCF_000147115.1 Myotis lucifugus | reverse complement strand
GGAGGGGGAGAGAATGTGTCCCTTAAGTGTAGTTGGACTTGCTCGATCATGCGGTTCTGCTATTTGGGATTTTGTCCCCCAGCTCAGAATAACTCCCTTGGATAGTGGAACTGGGGGCTTTAAATATCCCAGGCCGGCGCTCTATCCACTGAGCCAAACCGGTTTCGGCATATAGGATCAGCTTTTAAAAATATTTGAGGCAGCCCTAACCGGTTTGGCTCAGTGGATAGAGCGTCGGCCTGTGGACTGAAGGGTCCCGGGTTCGATTCCGGTCAAGGGCATGTACCTGGGTTGCAGGCACATACCCAGTAGGGAGTGTGCAGGAGGCAGCTGATTGATGTTTCTCTCTAATCGATGTTTCTCTCTTCCTCTCCCTTCCTCTCTGTAAAAAATCAATAAAATATATTTTTAAAAAAATATTTGAGGCATTTGTTAAGTATATCAGCATTAGGTTAGTTAGGATTTACTTAATTCACAGAGGAAAAATATATCTTTTGTTTTTCTTTTTTCCTCCTTATTTGGGTGTTCGTCTTATAGCAGACTGGAGAGTATGAATCAGTCTTTTCACTTCTTAGTGCCTTAGAGCAAACAAAGGATGATAAAGTGAGGTTGGAGATTTGTCTATCTACTAGGCATCCTCTTTTACCTCCTTTATATGAACTTATCTTAAAAAGCATCATTCAATGCCCCTAGCCCCGTGGTCGGCAAACTGCGGCTCTTTGGCCCCTTGAGTGTGGCTCTTCCTAAGCCTTAGGAGTACCCTAATTAAGTTAATAACAATGTACCTACCTATATAGTTTAAGTTTAAAAAATTTGGCTCTCAAAAGAAATTTCAATTGTTGTACTGTTGATATTTGGCTCTGTTGACTAATGAGTTTGCCGACCACTCCCCTAGCCAGTTTGGCCCAGTGGATAGAGTGTCGGCCTGTGTACTAAAAGGTCCCGGGTTCTATTCTGGTCAAGGGCACATGCCCAGGTTGTGGGCTCGATCCCCAGTGCGGGGTGTGCAGGAGGCAGCCAGTCAATGATTGTCTCTCATCATTGATGTTTCTCTCTTTCCCTTTCTCTCTGAAATCAATAAAAATATATGTATTTTTAAAAAGCATCATTCAAGTTCTGACACTTTACTAAAACCAAACCATTGTGTGATATGACTTACTTGCCAGGGAACAACAGAGAAGTTAAATACAGTATTTTAAAATATTACTATAATTAGGTTCTAATTGTATTCTTTTTTTTCCTTTGACACTCAAAAGATTTAATTACTATCTAATCACAGTATAAGAGATGTGTTTATTTGTTTTTAAAAAAATTCTATATTCTTGAGAGGGGGTGATGCAATAAATGATGGTGTTGAGAAGAAAGTCTTCACCCATTAATATAAACTGCAGTGAGCAGTTTTTCATTGGAAAGATGTCTGGTTCTAATGCAGACTTCCTCACCCACGTTCTCAGTAATGTTGATTATAAGTCTCTATCTTTTAAGAATGAATTGGCCTGGCTGGTGTGGCTCAGTGTTGAGTGTCGACCCATGAACCAAGGGGTCACCCATTCAATCCCTGGTTAGGGCACCCGGCTTGTGGGCTCAGTCCCCAATATTGGGCATGCAGAGGCAGCAGATTGATGTTTCTCTCATCGATGTTCCTTTCCTACCTCTCTTTCAAAAAATCAATTACAAAGAAAACAGTTTTTTAAGGGTGAATTCAGTGGAGCATAAATGAACACTTCTCAATGGGGTCCTATTTTGTAGGTATTCTTTGATAACCCAGGAATATGTGTCTATTCTACTTTATTAGAATTTGATATAATTTCCTAAAAGTAGAATAGACCTCTAAAAGTGAATGTGGTATATAAAGATGAAAGAGTTGCATTATTTTTCAAAATTTAAAAATCAATGATGAAGAATGAGTCAGTCCTAAAGTTACAGACTAAACATACCATAAATAAATCATAAAAAGTAATGGGCTCCCAGTGATCCCACTTCTGGGAATATATCCCAAGAAACCCGAAACACCAATCAGAAAGAATGCATGCGCCCCTCTGTTCATAGCAGCACAATGTACAATAGCTAAGATCTGGAAACAGCCCAAGTGCCCATCTGCAGATGAGTGGGTGAAAAAGCTGTGGCACATTTATACCATGGAATACGATGCAGCAGTGAAAAAAGAATCTCTTACCCCTGAGAAAATGTGGAGGGACCTGGAGAGTATTATGCTAAGCGAAATAAAACAGTGATAGAAAGACAAGTATCACATGATCTCACTCATGTAGAATCTAATGCACAAAATAAACTGATGAACAAAATAGATCCAGAGACATAGAAGCATGGAACAGACTGACAAATTTCAGAGGCAAGGTGTGGGAGAGATTGACTGGGGAACTTATATGCATATGTGCGTGGCCCGTGGACACAGACAATGGTGTAGTGCAGGCCTGGGAGGGCCGCTTTGGGTGGAGGGGTTGGTTGGGGAAAAGGGGGGCATCTGGAATACTTTTCAACAGTAAAGATTTTTTTTTAAGTAATGGGCTGTCTAAAATAATGTCTTCTATACGGTAGTCTATTAAAAACAGTTGACTACCTGAAGTTATGTTATTTTTAATATGGAAAATAGAGATAACCGGGAATAATGATCCTCAGGCTGTGAAATGCCTGAAAGGGCAGTTCTGTGTGGGATGATGAACAAGTGCGATCAGCATCTTGAAGCAAGATAACTAACGTTGGGGACCTGCCTGGGAAAGTTCAGCTCTGACTTCTAAAGCCAGCTGCTGAGTGTGCGCATCAGCAGTACTTCCTTACGTTCGATACGCTCTCACACAGGGCAAATCGGAATGCTGGACCTGGGCTCTGGTATCACTAAGTATGCATGTCTTCGTGTAAAATCGTTCGCCGACCCACACATGGCAGTTCTGTTCTTCACAAGGTTCTGTTACCATAGAAATGACTATTGTTTTCACTACTGTATGTGCTGTTTTCTATCATCCATTAGAATATAAGGTTTTTGTGTTGAGTTTGGGAAACTAAGAGTCTTTTGTATCATCTTTAGAAATTGGCCACTTAGGAAAAAGTCCTTCTGTGTTTTGGCTTCTTGAATGTGAGTTGCACTTACATTGTGTTCTTCAAATGACCATGAATGACTTTTTGGTTGTTTTTTTAAGAAATCTCAGTCTGTTCAAAGAAATCCTTTCTTTATAAGCGAATTTGGCCAATTTCAGCTCCCTCTGGCGAAACGTGGACCTTTTTGTTCCAACTGGAAGGGTTCTTTCGTAAGGAAAGCTAAGCACTCAGTATTCAGAAATGTGCTTTATTCAAAAAGAACTTGATTGACTCAGCAAAGTACATCAAGTTCTTGTCTGTCTATTTTTGCCTGTTAAACCTGAATATAAAATGTAAAATACGCCAAAACCGGTTTGGCCCAGTGGATAGAGCGTCGGCCTGCGGACTGAGGGGTCCCAGGTTCGATTCTGGTCAAGGGCATGTACCTTGGTTGCGGGCACGTCCCCAGTGGGAGGTGTGCAGGAGGCAGCTGATCGATGTTTCTCTCTCATCGATGTTTCTAACTCTCTATCTCTCTCCCTTCCTCTCTGTAAAAAAATCAATAAAATATATTTTTAAAAAAATGTAAAATATTCGGTTTAGTTATTTAAAAGTATGAAAGATGCAGATAAAAGCAGCCATTTGGAAAGTCTTTTTCTTTTCTGTCAGATTTGGATGAGTGTAACCAACTGTCCAGTGGAATCTGAACGTTGAACGATGAATTCTTTGGGGGAGTAAGTGAGCTCCCCTGTGAATCAGTTATTGTAGGAGCAGCGTTGTTCCCGTGAATCAGTGCTACCTAACTTACCCGTAAAAGACATGAATGAAAAGCTTCTAAAATACTGGAAATTGTGATTTTTTTAAATGTGAAGTTTAATAATACAATCAGTTTATAAAAAGAAAAGTACTCGCCCTGGCCGGTTTGGCTCAGTGGATGGAGTGTCAGCCTGCAGACTGAAGGGTCCTGATTTCGATTCCGGTCAAGGGCACAGGCCTGGGTTGTGGACTCAGTCCCCAGTGCGGGACGTGCAGGAGGCAGCCGATAGGTGATTCTCTCTCATCATTGATGTTTCTGTCTCTCTTTCCCTCTCCTTTCCTCTCTGAAATCAAAAAATATTTTTTTCAAAAAAGGGAAAGTATTCTCATAAGAAGACTTTTTCTGAAACCTGCGAATATATTTTTGAAAAGTCATTTTGAAAACCAGAAACAGTTTTCAGTTGGCACAGTAATCCCGCTGGTGTGTCTCTGTGGCCGAGCGTAGACCCATGAGCCAGGAGGTCACGATTCAGTTCCAGGTCAGGCACATGCCCGGTTGCCAGCTAGATCCCCAGTAGGGGGCATGCAGGTGGCAGCCAATCAATAATTCTCTCTCATTATTAATATTTCTCCCCTTATCCCTTCCTCTCTCTGAAATGAATAAAGATATTTTTAAAAACAGTCTAAATTTATTGATTTTGGGGGATTCAAAAGAAATTGAGATCAATTGTTAAAGAAAAGAATGTGTACTACTGTAGAAAGACCAGAATGGATCCAAGTTCAAAATAGTTTAGCTGTATTTCTGACATCCCTTTCAGCAAATCACTTAATCTCAGGTTTTTCAGTCAATAGTACTTTGTCACATGTAGTAGATGTTCATTACTTAAGGTTTACTAATTGCTGAATGGGATTCATATTCCAGTTGCTGAATAGAACGACACCCAACCAACTGAGCCGCACTGGCCGGGCCTCTTGTCGACTTTTGCTTTTGCTGCTTTTGCTGTTGGTGTTGGATTGTCCCCGTTTATAGTTGAGGGAACCGGGGAGCGAAGTGTTTGCCGTAAGGACACGGCCAGTAAGTGGCATTGCTGGAGTTCTCCGAGTTTCTGACTCTAGAGCAGCGGTTCTCAACCTCCCTAACGCCGCGACCCTGCAATACAGTTCCTCATGCTGTGCTGACCCCCAACCATAACATTATTTTCGTTGCTACTTCATCACTGTCATGTTGCTACTGTTATGAATCGTCATGTAAATATCTGATATGCAGGATGCATTTAGGCGACCCCTGTGAAAGGGTCGTTCGATCCCCAAAGGGGTCACGACCCACAGGTTGAGAACCGCTGCTAGAGCCTGTCACTGCCTGTAATGAGTGTCATTTGCCCTAGCAACCTTCAGAGGGATGATGTGAAGATAAAATAACGTATGACAATGTGCTTTAGATTTCACATGGTTTGTACTTTTGGAAGTCTTGTTCATGATTATATATTATGATGAGACCTTTAAACATGTTCAATATCTACTTTTCCAAGCTTCATCTAAAGGACAAGAAGCGATTTGAAAAAGCTAACCAGGACTCAGATCCCGGTTTGAATCTTGAAGAATTCATTGCTTTTGAGCATCCTGAAGAAGTGGATTATATGACGGTAAGGAAGAAAGGTTTTAATCGAGTTACTGAGTGACCAGAACTTTAAGGCCTGTTCTAACTAAGTGATCACGATGAACTGTGCACACCCGAGTTTTCAGAGACAGGAAGAGCCAGGTTCTCCCGGTTCAGGTTTGGGCTGGGGAGGAGGTTGCTTATTGGGAGGGAGAAGGTAAAGGACTGAGTTTTTAAAAAATCTCTGTAATGTATGTGAGCAGCACTCTTTCCTGGCTTTCAGACTTTTCCCTGGTTTTTCTATATTAAAAACCAGAGTTAAAACTTGTGAAAAGCTTCAGTCTTGGGAGACGTACGGCGCTAGGATCTGTTTTCGTGGGGTGGGCACCAGCACAACTGCTAAGGACCAGCGATGTGTTTGCAACTTGAGGCATAAAGAGTCCTGTCACCCCTGAGGTGCTGGAAAGAAACACCAACTCTTCAAACATTATTGCGCTCTGGGTGTAACCAGCAAACGTTGATTGGGTCCTATGACGTGGCGAGCTTCTTGAGAGCAAAAGCCACCATGTGGGAGAGCAGAGATGAGCATAAAATCACTTTAAAGCAGACTCACATTTACATGGAGGCCTGTTGCCTGGCCTCCGTCTCCAGCTGTGTGGTCTGTGCTCGAGAGGTCAGGGAGGGAGCTGTGGCTTTTGTTTAGGTCACGGTCAGAGGCGGCTGCCGTGGTCACAAGCTGCAGACCGCTTTCTCCACAGCCCAGCGGCAGGACACACCGTTAGCACCACTTCTCTTGCCACTGGGAGGCTTTTGACTTCTCACTTGGCTCAAAATACATGACCTGGTTGAAGAACAGTGCTGGGCACAATTCGATTGAGGCCAAAATTCAGTGAGACAAGCTCCCTCGCCCTGTCAGGGCAGACAGTGCTGGCTCTTGTTTCTCTGGGAAGGAAGGGACATTTGAGGATTGAGAAGGGGGTGACCAGATAACAATGAAACAATTTAGGCATTGGGTGTTTTGGTCTGGAATTCAAGGTGGCAGTGAAATGAAAGAGACATGATCAAAGTTTGAAGCAGGTATAAACAGAATATTGTGATTAAATAAGTGTGGGGAGAGAAGAGTCAGAGATGACTCGGCTCTGAGCTTGTACACCAGTCAGAGATGGACGTGCCAGGGACAGGTGGGTGGGGATGGACTGAGCTGGACAGAAGGCAGCACGTGGGCCTCACTCAGAGCAGCAGTGATGTAGGAGAGAGACGGGTTCTAACGGGTTGGATGGAAAGGAGTTAAAGGAGACGAAAGGAGTTAAAGGAGACGGGCACTCAGAGACGACGATCTTGAGAAGCAGGAGAATGTGAGGTCAGTGCTGAGGTGGTTTCAGAGGGCGAGGGGAGTCTAACGACAGAGCTTAAGGATGCTGGACTTGCTGTGTGGTGATATATTCCTGCTTCTGATTCCAGTGTTTGCAAGCTTAGGCCATCCTAGTGATCGTTCCTAAAGCAGTTCTGTAGTAGGAGTGACCCGGAGTGACCCGGATGGTGGTAGGATTAGAAACGTCGTTACTAATTTATTTCTACGATAGGAATTTGTCATTGAAGAGGCGTTAGAAGAATGGTGATGGATTTGTTAGTTTGGAAGAATTTCTTGGTGACTACAGGCGGGACCCAGGTAAGGAGCTGAGGTCTGTGGAAGGAGGGGACAAATGCAACTAAAAGGAAAGAAAATGGAACAGGAAGCACTTGCCTGATTTATACTCGTTCTGCCCAGTGAGACAAGCAAAACTAAGGGGCTGGGAGCTCATCTCCAAATGCTGTCTGGCTCACTGAGTAAACGTCTAGATTCTACATGTCTTCCTTTCGCGACAAATGTAATGTGATGATCAAATCGAATGAGGGAGGAAGTAAAGGTGGATATTTGTAAACAAAATCCTGTATCTTTTAGATGTAGATCTTAAAAGAGAAATAAATATAAATACTGTGAATACTGGTGTAGACTGTGGAAGGTGACTTACGATTGTTTGAAATTTGAGGAGTTTGTATGTCTTTTTTCTGAATTTTTTCCAGAATTGTTGCTTAAAAACATCCCTTACTGTGAATGTCACTTTGAAATTACACATAGCATTATTCTGTAAGAACACGTAAGAAGCTTTATATAGCCACATGACGTACCAAAAATTTTACCCAGATCAAATTTGGGAAAACTAGTTATAACAAATAGCAGTTAATAAAATTACTAGTTTGTGAGAATATGCAACAATTTAAAAACTCGTAGTTGTTTAGACCTGTGTGTCACTGTTGAAAATTATTATATCGTTTATATTTATTTTAGCACTTTTTAGTTAAGTATTTTTGTGTCTTTGGGCATTTTTTATGTAGTAGGCTTTAAATTCATTCCCTTTATTCTAGGATATATCAAACTTCTCATTATATACATGTGATATTCTTATGTGTGTGTTTGTTGTTGATTTCTTGTAATATAAAGCAGCAAATGAAGACCCAGAGTGGATACTTGTTGAGAAAGATCGATTCCTAAATGATTATGACAAAGATGCGGACGGCAGGCTTGATCCTCAGGAGCTGTTATCCTGGGTGGTACCCAACAACCAGGGCATTGCCCAGGAGGAGGTGAGCGTTCCAGTGCCATATCTCCCTGCAGATTTCTTACTGTTGGTAGGAAAGGAAGTTCAAATTTTTAAGCCTAAGAAAGAAGCAATTAAATTATTTAGGATCCATGCATTGCTGTTTCTTAATTTAAATCTTTGACCTGTTTTAGATCATCAAGGGGACATGGAAGTTAAAATTGCATCATGTAGTAATTTGATAGGACAGTTAGAATAATAAATTTTGTATTTGCCTGTAGGGGCTCAAAATGGGTTATGTTCATTTTGCTTAACTTTGAGATATCCTGAATCAGATTTGAGTTGAAAGGAGGCAGAACCCAGCGGAAATTAACAAAGGAGATAATGAGAAGCTGGAGACAGATCCAGTTACATGTGTAATGTTTTCATTTACTTAGACAATGAGCACTTGAACAGAGCAATAATCATTTGATCAGTGATTCTGTTATTGCTCACAGGCCACTTTAAAAATATGGTGCAAACAATGAATGAATAAACGTATGAATGGTTCTGGAAAATCAAATCCCCATTGAAATGTGAACATCTTGCTGAAAATATGTATTACACCTGACACATTGAATTATCTTGTGTTAAAGGCTCTTCATCTCATCGACGAAATGGATTTGAATAACGACAGGAAGCTCTCGGAGGCAGAGATTCTGGAGAACCAGGACTTGTTTCTGACCAGCGAAGCCACAGATTATGGCCGACAGCTCCACGACGAATATTTCTATCATGACGAGCTGTAATCATGAGTCCTGGCTCCTTTTATAATCTGTTACCAGTGTTACTTTTGTGATAAAATATTGAAGAGGTTATTTTCCACTCTGAAGTCTTACCACAATCAGATGTATGTTGATGTAGATGATAATTCTGGTCTTTTAGGAGAAAAACAAAACCCCGACGTTTATTTCAGAAATGTTTTGGAGAAAACAATATTGTGCCGTCTGACAACAAAGTCTTTCCTATATGCTCCTCCTCTTCAGAACTGTGTTGTGGAATATGTTGAGTTCTAGTTCCATACTTGAAAAAATGGAACATTTCAGGATGCCTGGACAATACTAAAGGAGTATGTGGCCGAGCTATACATTTTTCTTTCTTTAATAAGTAGCATTAATTTGAGAACTGACGGGAGTACGTTGTTTTTAGATTTAGCATTTTGTTTAAAAACCTTTAAAGGAACCTGTAGAAGAATTTTTACCTCACACATAAGTTGAGGAGTTCTGCTTAATTTTAAAATGGTTCCTATCAAGGGTTTTATTGTATGAAATAGAACTTTATATTTTTGCATACTTATAGATAGTAATTATATTTAATGTGTAACGATAGCTCTATGGTGTGTGGAACTTGAGATTGTCTTGAACTCTTTTCTCTTTTGACTGATTAAAAATGAAGTGTCCTATCTTTTTCAATGTTTGTTAGTTTTCTTTAATCTTCCTGGTAATTCTTGAATTTCACGTAGATTTTGTTCTATTATACACTATCCCACCTTATCCATTCCTGTATTTTGATAGTGAGTGTTCCAGAACTCTGTTAAATTATTCTTGTTCCATACTTGTATCTTTTTTTTTAATAAAAGAATACCATAATTAAATGTATACTGGGTACATTTCAGTTGCTATTGTAGCAAATATGGCTGTGCTGTTTGGGGCTAGAAATAATGGTAAGAATTACACAGGTTGAAATAAATCACCAGTAGAGCTCAATTTCAGTTATACTAAGTTGAAATCATATTTGATAAACATTTCTCTATTCCAAAATGGTCACTTTTGTGTGTGTGTGTTAATCCTCACCCGAGGATATTTTTCCATTATTTTTTACGGAGAGTGGAAGAGAGAAGGAAAGACAGAGTGAAACATTGATGTGAGAGAGACACATCGATGAGTTGCCTCCTGCACGTGCCCCAACCAGGGCCGGCCAGGGAGAAGCCTGCAACTGAGGTACCTGCCCTTGACTGGAATCAAACCTGGGACCCTTCAGTCCGCAGTCCGACACTCTGCTGACCCAAACCGGCTAGAGCAGGGGTGGGCAAACTTTTTGACTCGAGGGCCACAATGGGTTCTTAAACTGGACCGGAGGGCCGGAACAAAAGCATGGAGTGTTTGTGTGAACTAATATAAATTCAAAGTAAACATCATTACCTAAAAGGGTACGGTCTTTTTTTTTTTAGTTTTATTCATTTCAAACGGGCCGGATCCGGCCCGCGGGTCGTAGTTTGCCCACGGCTGGGCTAGGGCCAAAACGGTCAGTTCTGACCTTATTTAGCAATTCAACTTACTACGTTTGGGGGGAGTAAGAAAAGTGAGAAGGCGAGGAATTCATGTTTCCATAGCTCTGACCCACAAATAGTTTTCTCTCAAAATTTTTTTATTTGTGGGTGAGCATTCTGTTAATATTTCTCCTTCAATTTATGAAAAGGTGTCACAAGTAATTTGCATCATTTCAACATTGAGTTTTTGCTGAGTGTTTACATTTCCTGTCTGCTATAAAATTTTTTGTAACGGATTCAGGGTTTAACTTAGAGTGAGCCTGGTATCGGGTCTGGATCCTCATTTCACTGCCAAGTGAGCAGGAGCCTGGGAAAAGGTAATGCTCTCCTGCAGCCTCTAGTGTGCATCTTGGGTTAACACCTGAGTGACGTCGCAAGGAAAGCTATTCTCTGCTGCCATCTCGTGTGCATCTTGGGAATTGCATCTGAGGGAGATCGGCAAAAAAAGCTCATTTCTGCTGCCATCTAGTGTGCTGCTTTGGAATAACAGCTGAGTGGAGGTTACCCATTCAGAAATGACCATCCTATCTAATAAAGAGGGAATATGCTAATTGACTGTTACACTCTCAAAGATGGCTGTGCCCACAGCCACAAGATGGCGGTGCCCAGTCCCCTCAGCCCCTCCAGGGTGGCAGGCATGTGGCACGGCTGCTCCACGCACCTGTCTCCGGAGTCCCCCAGTCCCCTCAGCCCCCCAGCCTCCCAAGGCCACCTGAGGCACAGGTAACCAGGGCCGGCCGAGGCTTGTGCTGTTGGCAGTGGCAGCAGCAGAGGTGTGATGGGGGCATCGCTTTCCCCTGATCACCAGGTCGCCTCCTGCCCCTGAGGGCTCCCCGACTGTAAGAGGGGGCAGGCCGGGCTGAGGGACCCCCCTCCAGTGCATGAATTTCCATGCACCAGGCCTCTAGTCATTTGAATAATTTACTCTCAATCTTTCCCCTGCAAAAATGTACTTCTATACATCATGCCTTCTATTATTAAATTTATACAATTTATTTCCAGCTTGATTTGAGTTTTTAATTCTTAGAAACCTTAATTTTCCAATGCTGACCAAAAAGCATTTCTTAGATTGATGTTTATGAACACACTTTAAACATACTTTTTATTTTCAAGAAACACACCTTCAACAAAGCACATGACATAATAGTAACAGTTGCAAATCCACTTTATAGACTTTCTGCAATAAAAGCTAAAAGCAGGTGAACTTCGCCGAAACCGGTTTGGCTCAGTGGATAGAGCGTCGGCCTGCGGACTGAAAGGTCCCGGGTTCGATTCCGGTCAAGGGCATGTACCTGGGTTGTGGGCACATCCCCGGTGGGAGATGTGCAGGAGGCAGCTAATCGATGTTTCTCTCTCATCGGTGTTTCTGACTCTCTATCTCTCTCCCTTCCTCTCTGTAAAAAATCAATAAAATATATTAAAAAAAAAAAAAAAAGCAGGTGAACTTAAAACTTGTGTAGCCCTAGCCAGTTAGGCTCAGTGGATAGAGTGTCAGCCTGTGGACTGAAGGGTCCCAGTTTGTAGGCTCCATCCCCAGGAGGGGGCGTGCAGGAGGTAGCCAATCAGTGATTCTCATCATTGATGTTTCTATCTCTCCCTCTCCCTTCCTCTCAGAAAGCAATAAAAAAAAAATTTCAAAAAAGTGTAGAAATCAATGTTTCAGTATTTCATGCTATCTTAAAGTATTAGATGTTTAATAACTTTTATTATTTAATCCAGCAATGCTTTTAACATTTTAAGTTATTACAGACTTTGGAAAATTATGGATAGGCATATATACTTACTGCTGAAAAGCTTTATCAAAAACCCTTCAGTTATATTTATTTATGGTCTTACCAGCTCTATGAGATTTTAAAGCCACTTACTATCCAAGGCATTTTTCTGATAAATGTTGTAAAAGGTAACCTGACCTTGACAATCTTTAGGAGGTTGGAGAAAAGCGGGGGGAGGCGGGGGGGGGAGCTATCAGGCCCCCACAGCCGTTCCCAGGTACCTCCAGCTGCTTGGATTTGAAGCTGCCACCCTCTTACCTTTACAAGGGCCAGTGGTCCCTCTCCTCGCAGCTTCTGCAGCTTGACCGAGGACATTGCCACAGCTTCCGCCTTCTCGGAGAATCTGGAGTCTTTAAAATGTTTACTTCCATGTACTTTTCTTTACATCTCACCCGGAGGCTCAGAAAGGCATGAGTTAGAGTGAGATTCCTGAGGCTCCAGTTGGGTTGAATGAAATAGTTGAGGATGTCCATTTACCGCAGGGATCAGACAGGTTTTGGAAGAAAGAGATCCTGGTGAGAGAGAGCAGAGCAAGCATCCCACCCGCACCCCCCCCCCACCACCCCCACCACCCATGTCTAATAAAAAATGGCTCCCCGGCCAGGTCAAGGAATGGCTCCCCGGCCAGGTCAAGGGTCACTTGTGGCTCCTTCCACTTATAGGTGATGTTCTTAGTGGAGGCCAGCTGGAGCGTGGGCAGTTAGGTTCTTGTCCCTGATGCAGTTAGGTTCTTGTCCCTGAGACAGCCAGAGGGGCACAGCCCTTGGAGCGATAGAGGACTCTAAGCTGAGCTGTGTGTTGGTATGGGGTGGCTTTCTTGCTCTTTCTCTGCCCCATCTCAGTTGTTAAAAACCATGAAAGTTATTCCTGCCAGTTGCTCAGTGGTGGTCTGGGGTCCCAAGCCTAGTTTTTATCGTTTTCATTTGATGTTTGGGGCTAGCTGTTGGGTAAAACGCATCCCCGAAGTGCTCGGTCCTTAACAGACCGGAACAACTCATTTAACAGGCTCCCTATTTATCACTTTCCTTACAGGTAACATGAAGCTTTGGGGGACAATGAGCTCCACTCCTGATGGTGGCAGGACTCATAGTGTTTGCACTTCTGCCAACAGGGACCTGCTTTAATTGTGTTCAATTTGTAACAATGAAATTGGGGATCACCACAACATGAGGGACTGTATTAAAGGGTCGCAGCATTAGGAAGGTTGAGAACCACTGGTCTAAGGTTTATTTCTACCTCCATTGCTGGCCCCTACCCAGCCTGGCCCTGTTCCGGGCTTGGGCAGGAGGCAAACAACTGATGTGTTTCTCTCACATCGATTCTTTCTGTCTTTCCCTCTCTCCCCCACTCTCTCTAAACATCAAATATCCTCTCGGGTGGTAAACGTGGTGGGGGGTGAATGTTCTGGAGCATCTCCAGGAAGGCCTGCGGGGATGGTGCCTGCACATTCTGGAAGGTGTTCTGGACTCTGCCGAACAGGAGGAAGGATTTATCCTCTAGATCGATGAACCCCAAGTGGTTCTCATCGAACAGGATGACGACTCCAGGGTAGCGCCAGAGTGAAACAGTGTCCACGCCATAGAAACACATCCTGCAGGTTCGGGGGTAGTCATGGTCCCTTGAGCGGACGTCCACAGGCAGGACAAACGGGACACGCTGCTCCTCTGCAGCTGCGGCCCCGGACTCCCCGACGCTGGGCTGGGCAGGGCCCTGCCAGCCATGGCCCTCGCTTTCCTCAGTCCCGTCTTCTTGCTGCTGCTGCTGCTCCCGGAGCACCTGCTCCTCCATCTCCTGGACCACGCGGGAGAGCTCGTTGAAGTCGCGGAAGATCTCACCATCTCGCAGCTGGATGCGGCGCATGAGGTGGATCTCTAATATGTCGTCATGGTATCCCGAGATCTTGGTGACCCTGGCATATTTCCCATGGAAGCTGAGCATGACAATCGATAGGCCGAAGCGATCGTATTTGCCTTGGAAGAGGCCTGGCCTGATGAGGTCGTCCGGGTGGCTGGGCGGGAGGTAGAGGCGGCGGTAGGTCAGGCAGTCATACCGCAGTGCGTCATTCCACATCAGCACCGGCCCGAATTCCTCCCAAAGCTGTATTGGTGAATCCCTTCGGTGGTCTGTCTTCTTGCACTGGCTGGTGAGCCTGTCCTTCTGAATCTGCAGGTGGCGGCTGTGGGGCCTGCGGTGGCGGCCTTCCACGCACTCCACCGCGGCTGATTTCCTCTCCGTCAGGCGAATTCTGAACGCGGGCTTGAATTGCATTGGGCCGTCCACATGGGTGTTAAGACAAGGCACATACATCCAACCAGTAATGCCTAAGCCGTCCACCGCTACATAGAGCAGTGTCTTATAGCCCTCAGTATCTCGCTGCCACAATCCCAAAATGTGTCTGCATGGGTGGAGCAGCTTCGCATAGACTTCTCGGTAAGACACACCTACCGTCTCCAGATTCTGCAAGTTTTCACAAACGCCAAACTCCTTCCGGCAGCGCCGTCTCCAGATGCTGTCGATGTGCAGGATGTGGTGGAATTTGGTGCAGACCTGGGCCAGGCTGGCCAGGTCGGTGCCGGGGAGCGAGGCGCAGATCTCCACCAGCATCTCCACCGGCAGGTCCTGCAGCGAGCAGTGCGGGGGCGGCCTGGGGCTCTCGATTCCTCCACCCCGCTGCGGCGTCCGCCTCGAGGTGCTTTTCTGCCGGGGCCGGCTTGCCCTCGGCTGCTGCCGTCTCAGCTGGGCGCTGGCGCTTCTGAGGACACCGCTTGCCCTTGGCCGCTGCTGTCTCAGGTGGGCCCTGGGGCTTCTGACGACACTGACATCCCCGCGAAGAGCCCACGCCGCAGAGGGAAGCGCACGCCTCCATGCCTCCATGCTGAACAGCCACCACAGAGTGGGCTGCTGCCCCTCCCCAGGCTTTTAAGCTGGCTGGGTCCGCTCTAGAGTCCAGCCACGCCCTCCAGGGCCTAGCCACGCCCCCTCAGAGAGGAGGCAATTGTTGGACTTTAAACCCATACCCATTAACACTCACCTCCCTTTCCCAGTGCCCCCTCCCTGTCCTCCCGCCCTAACTCCAGGCAGTCACTAATCTGCTTTCTGTAGGGATATGCCTCCAGGGATATGCCTATGGGTGGGGTGGGGGAGGGACATTTCACAGAAATGCAGTAAAAAAAACCCACAAAACTCTGATACATCTACAAAGTGGAATACTGTACTACACTGTGGTAAAAAAGAAGGAGCTCTTGCCATTTGCAACAGCATGGATGGAACTGGAGAGCATTATTCTAAGTGAAATTAGCCAGTCAGAGAAAGATAAATACCACATGATCTCACTCATTTGTGGAATATAGAGAACAACATAGATCATAGACTGATGAATGTTATGCCCAGATTTCAAGATTCCCAAGAAACCACATCAGGGAGCCAGCCAGTCTGATGCAAAAGCATAAGAGTCTGTATTTCAAGCTAGCTTGAGCTCCCCGTCCACCACACTCACCGACACAATGGCAAGCCAAGTGGCCAAGAGGGAAAACTCTGTGTGGAGACGGGTTTTATGGGGGGGGAGGGGGGGTTGGCCTATTGGCCAGGAGCAAGTCGGTGTCTTGTTCCTGGGTGTGGCTAGCAGAGGCTTAGACTTCCGGGAAGAAGCTCCTTGCCAAGCACATGGCTAAGGTAAGATGGAGGGCGTAGCACGTGGCTAAGGTAAGATGGAGGGCGTAGCCTTACCCTGGGGCAAGATGGAGGGCCTAGCCCTCGCCCTTTCAATGAACAGGGACAGATCCAAAGACAGAGAAACAGTGATCAGACTATCAATCCCCAGAGGGAATGTAGGGGAGAGTTGGGGTAAGGGGAAGAGATCAATCAAAGGACTTGTATTGTGGACGAAAGGGGCCACAAGCTGACCTGACAAGCTCAGGAGAGGCCTGCATGGCAGTTTTGCAGACTCTGAGACCTAAAATAACCACAAAGGATGGTCTGAAATTAAACTTTAACTAAAAGCAGTTATGGTGGGCAGTTATGTCCTAGGCCAGTATCTTCACTGACAAGATCAACTTTGATCCTTACTGAGCCCATTTGCCTTTTTGCCTCTAAGATAACATACCCTTGAAATGTCTGGGTAACTTGTAACTTCCCTTTTTCTGGAGCCCCTGGGGCACAACCAAATGTTCTGGGCGCCAGGAAAGATACTACAAATTCCTTCATTATCATGTTAATTGATCCTGCACCCAACTAAGTATGTGTGTCCATCATTTTACTTTTTATCCTATCACAGAGGTTCCCCCCCCTTCGCTTAATCCCACCTCCTTAAATCTGTCACCAATGAATTTCATGTATAAATACGGATGTAACCCCGCCATTCTCCGGAGCACTATCTCAATTCATTGAGGTTCTGCTTCCCGGCATATGTCGACAGTTTGGCTCAAATAAACTCACAAAAATTCTTTACAGGTTTCAGTGGTTTTTTATGTTAACAGTATGCACGCATATGAGCCAAACCAATGGACATGGACAACAGGGGGATGAGAACATGAGTGGGGGGAGGGGGAGGTTGGGAGTTACTGGGGGGATGAAGACACATTTTTAATACCTTAACCAATAAAGAAATTAAAGATTAAAAAAATAAAACATTCATGAGAATGCTTAAAAATTGGACCCCTGGGTACATTGCTGGGCGAAATGTAAAATAGCGGGGCCACGTTGGAAAACCAGAGTCACCCGATGGCCCAGAAGTTCCACTTCTAGGTACGTACCAAAAAGAAATGGAAACATGTTCACACAAAATCCTGTACACAATGTTCACAGCACCGTTATTCATAAGAGCCTCAAACTGGAGACAACCGTAATACTCATCAACTGATGAACGGGTAAACAAAATGTGGTATACCCGTACACTAGAATATAGCATACATAAAACTTTAAAATGTCATGCTAAGTGAAAAAAGCCAGTCACAACTAAGATGTCTTTAAATAGAAACACACATAAACAAGATGATGTACTAACTGATGGATGAGCAAGCTATGACCAGAGGCTGGAAGGAGACTAGCTCTGCCTTTTGGCCAACAATAATGTTTTAGTACTTGCTAGTAGATAGAGTGTTTCTGCTGTATTATAGAACATGAAGGGAATTTACTGTAAGCATGTAATATCTGTCATTTTAGTCAGAAAGTAATTTGTTTTTAGAATGCAATGAAAAATCTATACTTGCAGATAATAAAATGAATGGATCATGCAATAGAAATATGAACAATTTTATGAAGAGCCTATTTATGGAAGGCAGCTATGCTCACCACTATACCACCAACACAACTTTGAAGAGCCTATTTATGGCAAAGAAAATTAAAGAGCAAAGAAACAGGAAAAGATGCTACTCTAATTACCAATGGGAAGAAAACAATTGTGTTCACAAGAATCATTTTTTTACACATGAAATTGACAACATTTTTGTAAATTTGATAAAAGTACCCAAGTATTGGATAATTTGTGATTTCTTTTCAGTGGTGGAAAGGGAAAGTAATTGGATTTTTAGGGAGTGTTCCCTGTGGGTCTACTCCAGGGACTATATTGAAGTGTAAATACATCAGATTGCAGGGGCGAGGAACCATTTTTCTGCCAAGGGCCATTTGGATATTTATTACATCATTTGAGGGCCATACAAAATGAAATGCAATTATTGACAATTAGGCTGCTGCAATTTGGTCAAGCCTTTAAATGACCCCTATGCCTTGGGAGGGCCAGACCACATGATTTTGGGGGCCTTAGATGGACCTCAGGCAGGACGTTCCCCACCTGTGGATCAGAGGGTCACTTTAAGCAATGGCTGGCACTCACCAAAAACTCAATAAATATTATTAAATGAACCTTAGATATTGTTGAGCATCTGTCTACTGTGATAGCATTTGTATTTTATTTCTTTTTTTTATTTTAGAGAGAAAGGGAGAGGATGAGAGACATAGAAACATCAATGAAGAAAGAGAATCACTGAATTGCTGCCTCCTGCAAGCCCCACACTGGGGATTGAGCCTGCAAGGTGGCCCTATACCCTGACCTGGATGCTCAAGCACTGAGCCACGCCAGCAAAATAACATTTACGTTTTAGATGCATCTTTCAGACAGTTGTTTTCAGAAGCAAAGCCTGGATGTTGTAGAGAGCATGAAGCCAATGCAGAAGGATAAGCACCAGCAGCTGTAGGCCCTACTCTGAGAGATTTCCTGTTCGACAAGACAACTTCATTGGTCAGAAGCCGGTCCATTCTTGCTGCTTGACACAGCCGCTGCACGGAGGAAACATCTGCACAGCATATGTTTCAAGGGACCTGGAGTATATGGCATAGTGTTCTTCATATGTTTGCTCCCCTGCTTAGTGCTATGTGTTTTAACCAGGGTCACCTCTTGGAAAAAGGTTGTTTCCCCAGGTGGGAATTTTTCCCTGGAGTTAGGGAAAAATTAACAGGAGTCAGGAAGGGAATACATCAGTAAAACCCCTTAACTAAGTGCCAGGCGGGTAGTTAATCACCTCAACTAGGAACAATCACGGTTAAGCTACATAATCTTTACTTAGGATAATCTCCTTCAGTTACTTCCTTGTAGCTGAGCAGAACAGTAGAGTAGTGACCTTGGAATGGAGATAACAAATGCCCTAACCATTGGAATAGAATGGATAGGATTAAAATCAAGTGGTATCAACACAGATGTAGCAGGAGAATAAAGAGAGAACCTAGCTAGAGAACCTGGCTAGAGAAGCTGGCTCTACTGATCATCTGAAAGCTGTCTCCATGTCATTCCTTTTTCGCCGACGCCATCCAACACACCATTGGGAACCCCTGGACCTGCTGGGGCTCAACCCCAACATTCATCTTCCCACTACTGACTTAACGTGGGTGAAAAGAGAACAGAAGTCTTTGTCCTCTGCCTTTGGAAATCTTGTTGAGCCTTCAAACTTGCAATGTCAAGTCTCCCAAGTCCGCCACCTCCAGCAGAAATGTCCAGTGGCCCTGTCGCTGAGAGCTGGTGCCACACTGAGATCAAGGTAGTGAAATTCTCCCACATGTGGACCATCGGTAACTTTAGCTTTTGCTGGCAGGAAGTGGGTGAAGTCATTCAAAGTTCCGTCTTTTCTTCAAAAGCCATTGATCAACTGACATGGCGTTTGAGGGTATTCCCAAAAAGGCTAGATGAAGTAAGCAAAGATTACCTGTCATTTTCCCGTTTCTGGTCAGTTCTCCACAAAGTGTATATTTTTGTCAAAATTCAAACTCTCCATCCTGAATGTAAGGGAGAAGAAATCAAATCTTGGGAGAGTCACCGGGCATATAGCTTTGTACAAGGCAAAGCCTGGGGATTCAAGAAATTCATCCGTAGAGATGTTCTTTTGGATGAAGACAATAGTCTTCTCCCTGATGACAAGCTGACCCTCTTCTGTGAGGTGAGTGTGGCGCAAGATTCCTTCACCATTTCTGGCAGAGTACCATGAAGATGGTGACGGTTCCTGAGTGCCAGGTGGCCCATGCGCCAGGAGGACTTTGGGAAAATTCCTGGTTCACAGACTGTTGTTTCTGTGTTGCTGGCCAGGAATTCCAGGCTCACAAAGCTATCTTAGCAGCTCGTCCCCCAGTGTTTAGGGCCATGTTTGCACATGCAATGGAGGAGAGCAAAAAGAATCGGGTTGAAACCATTGACATGAGCCTGGAGTTCTTAAGGAAATGATGTGCTTCATTTACACGGGGAAGGCTCTGTACCCGGACAAAGTGGCTGATGGTTTGCTGGCAGCTGCTGACAAGTATGCCCTGGAGCGTTTGAAGGTCATGTGCGAGGAAGCCCTCAGCAGACACCTCTCTGAGGAGGATGCTGCGGAAATGCTCACCTTGGCTGACCTCCATGGTGCAGATCAACTGAAACCTCAGGCAGTGGACTTCATCAACTCTCACGCTGAGGATGTCTTGGAGACTGAGGGGTGGCAGGCAATGGTGGGGCCCCATCCCCACTTGGTGGCTGAATGTGCCGCTCTCTGGCTTCAGCACAGGGCGCCGGTCTGGGACCCCCACGCAGACGCCTGAAGCAGTCCTGAGATCCTGCCTGTTGTAAGACTCCTGTGATTTTCCAGAAGCGGAAGTCACTGTTGCTGCCAATGAGCATCTGGTAGACAGCACAATCTGTGGAGTTTTCATCTGCTGTCAGGGGAAGTCTGCATCTCGGCCCAAGATTTTAGGTTCATTATTTTCCTTAAAGAAATCACATTTTCAAATGCATCTTTATTGATTTCAGAGAGGAAGGGGTTGGGAGAGAGGGAGAAACATCAGCGATGAGAGTGAATCCTCCGTAAACTGACTCCCGCATGCACCCTACTGGCGAACAAACCCACCACCAAGGCATCTGCTCTGACCGCCAATGGATCCTAGATTGACACACAACGACCGAGCTACACTGGCCAGGCTAAGGATATGTTCTTCCATAGATTTTTAGAGGGAGTGCCAAGGAGGGAAGGAAAGACAGAGACTGAGACTCTGAGAAAGAGAAAGAGATGCAATGCCCAGACAGATGCATTGCGAGGGATGGAAACTGCAACCCAGTTATGCACCCTTGAGTGGAATCAAACCCCTGACCCTTCAGGTCTGAGCCAAAGCTCTAAACACTGAGACACCGACCAGGGTAAGATGAGTCTTCCATTGGGCCATAAACATTTACATTTAGAAAAATGTTCCAAAGTCTGTCTTTAGGGATTTGCTTGTTCTGCAGATGTTGCGGTCATCTCTGCACTTTGTTAGCTATAAAAACCAAAACCGCTCTTGCTGTCATGACCTCATAATAAACTAACATCTTGAAAGACCAATTTTTGCCTCAGGACTCTATTTGCAATGTGTCCACCTGATTTCTTTTTCTTTTTGCAGTGACTATCACTTTTCAGCCAGGAAGGACTCATAGTCTTGTCCTCCTACCTGCAGGTTTGATAAACCTTTGTGTGGGATGTGGTCCTCAGGTGCACATGTTGTCTCTCCTGTATCTGAGTGTTGTCATGGCTGGGGTGCTCAGACTTCTACATTTGGGAGACATGACTGGGAGATAGAAGTGGGAGACATTGGAATTGAGCTGCTGGCGTCTGTAGTGATGATTGGAAAGAGGAATAGGAATGTACACAAGGAACTCTTTCTTCCTGGCTGTGCTAAAACCCACATCCACTACAATGTCCTCACCACCTCCCCACCTTTACTGCAATATGTGCCCTAACCTATTGGCTGAGTAGGGGCGTTCCTGGATTATGAAGGTGGAAGTGCGACCTTTATAAATGTAGCTCAAAGTTCCTTATATGTAGAATCTCTTGCTGCTCTTTCTCTCTCTGTCTCAGGCCTACCTTTTGCTTTAGTCACTTTTGACTAGAAATAGATTAGGAATCATTCTACATGCCAGGGAACTGTCAGATCTAAGAAAGGCGTTTTCCTAATTTAGTATCAATTAAGACACATATGTTATCTTTTTTTGTTTTTAGTTTTTTTATGTCATCAAAATCCATTCACTGTACTATTAGATATGATGATAATTTTCAAAACGTAAGTATCCGTTTGCGCTTTACTCTGTTTGGGGAAATCTTCACACATGATGCGTGGCATAGAATGCGTTCTCTGGATTGTGCTCTATTTCTAAACTCTCTTCAGAGTTTATGAAGCTTTGGTATAATTTCAAAAATATGCTCATTTTCAATGATACTCATTTCTTTTGTTGTGTCGCCTAACATATAAGCTACAGTTTGAAATTTGCTGTTCAACACAACTCTACACTATTCAAACTTATCACATCAGACATTTAAAGTTGGTTAGTAAAATTATATCTAAATTGTGCATCCGAACAGCTACACAGAAAGCCTGCTATGGGAGTAAAATATGTAGGGGAGGGGGAAATAAAGATATGGAGCAGCATGAAAGAATGAAGACAGATCAAGAAAGTGGGAAGAGTGGATCACAGATATCGTAGAGTTTTGGGGTTTGTACCTGATTCTGGGCTTTCTGTATTTTCCAAGTTGATTACATTATACACACACACACACACACACACACACACGCACACACGCACACAAACACACACACACCACAACCACCAGGCTGCAGCCAGGCCCGACTGCCACCTGCTGGCTGACATCTATGCCACCTCTCTCTGCTGGGGCCTCTGCAGCATGGCCACCACCAGGCAGTTCAGATGCCCCTGCAGGTGGAGCTGGGAGAAGGGACTCCCTTCCCGGTGCTCAGACACATCACCCAGCGCTCCTCCTGGGTCCACTCTGAGTGAATGATAGAAATTGTGAGTCAAATAATAGTACACATTATGCAGTGAAAACAATAATGGAAACACAGAGGCATTTTCTCACTAGGTTATATAGTTCATTTAAAATGTTATATTAATCAGCATCATTTCAATAGTTGCAAGTCCTTTAAACGTGAGTTTGAAAGTCTAAAGCAAGACAAGCGCATTATCACTGCTGTTACTTAACATTGTTCCGAATATTCCAACCAACACTTTTAGAAAGAGAAAGGATTAGAGGTATGAACCATGTCGATGCTGCCTTTACTTTGTAAAATGAACTTTATCTAGAAAAACACTTAATAATTCACTAAGATATCTAGTTATGTAAATGCTGAAAATGTAATGGTTTTCATATAAAAATGACAGAATTATTTTATTTTGCTTATATTCATGAGAACACAATATGGAAATAGCCAGGAATATACAGGGGGAAAGGATTTAATTTAATTTCACATTAAATAGATTTTCAAATATATCTGCAAACCAGATAATCAAAGCAATGTGGAACTGCCACAGTAATTTACAGGAAGAGCAGGAGAACAGAACAGTGTATATTTACACGTCTATATCTTTCTCTGTATCTATGTAAGTATCTATCCACATACCTTATTGTTTTTGTTAATCCTCACCTGAGGATATTGTTTCCATTGCTTTTAAGAGAGAGAGAAACCTATGTGAGAGACAGATTAGTTGTTTGCCTCCCAAACACACCCCAACTGGGGGCAGGAATCAAACCTGCTACCCTGGTTGGTGCTTGTGATCAGGAATTGAACTCAAGACCCTTTGGAGTGTAGGCCAATGCTCTAAACACTGAGGACAGCAGCTAGGGCGATCCAGGTATCTTTATATTTCTCTATCTATCTATAATCTATCTATCTATCATCTATCTATCTATCATCTATCTATCTATCACCTATCTATCTATCTATCTATCTATCTATCTATCTATCTATCATCTATCTATCAATCTATCTATCTATCATCTATCTATCTATCTATATCTATCTATATCTATCTATCTATCTATCTATCAATCACCTATTTATCTATCTATATCTATCTATCTATCTATCTATCATCTATCTATATCTCTATCTATCTATCTATCTATCATCTATCTATCATCTATTATCTATCTATCTATCTATCTATCTATCTATCTATCTATCTATCTATCATCTATCTAACTATCTATCTCTATGTATCCCTTCATTCATACATCCACTCATACATCCATCAACCCTGAAAGCTAACTAGGAGATTCACTTGAACCCGGAGCAAAAGGAAGGAATTTAGGTTTCTCCAAGAACAAATGCAGACACTACTTGGAGCAGCAGTGCTCCAAATTATAAAACATTTATTCCATGCAGGCCCTCGTTCAAATGAAACAGCTAAACTTAGAAAATATAATTTTATTTGAAATTAGTAAGAAAGTCTCCTAAAGATGTCAGAGTTAAATATACATGTATAAATATCGCCTGCTACATGATGCTGCCCAGTCTCACCTAAAAAATGGCAACTCCTTTCTCACACCAGATGGAGTGTAAGAGTCCAGAGGTAGAGTTCTTGCAGAGAATGTAGGAGTCACAGGCTCATGGTGGCCCCCAACCACCTCTGGCAGACAGAAAATGAGGAAAGCAAAACTTATTTCTTCACAAATACGCAGTCCAGTGCAGTGTGCTCCTCACAGCTGCCCAGTCATCTGTTTGTTTCAAGATCCTTCATTGCTTGGGGCTCCTACAGGGAGTGGTACTGATGGTGCAGGGCAGTGATGGTGAACCTATGACACGCATGTCAGAGGTGACACGCGAACCCATTTTTTGGGTTGATTTTTCTTTGTTAAATGGCATTTAAATATACAAAATAAATATCAAAAATATAAGTCTTTGTTTTACCTGGTTGCAAATATCAAAAAATTTCTATATGTGACACGGCATCAGAGTTAAGTTAGGGTTTTTCCGAATGCTGGCACCCCGAGCTCAAAAGGTTGGCCATCACTGGTGTAGGGGGACCCAATACAGGCTCAGATATATTTCTTCTCCCGGCAGGAACCTCTCTTCCCAGGTGTGTGGACCTGATATTGAGAGTTCTGTCCCAAATCCCTGCTTCCCAACCTGTCCTACTCTGTATTGAGGAGGAGGAGGAGAAAGGAAGGAAGAAGTAAAGCAATAAACAGGGACAGGGAGAAGAGCCCTGCAGTGTACATAGATGCCCAAGACTTCCGTTGGGAAGTTCTCTGTCCCGCCACCGAGGAAGGAACAAAGCTCAGTTGGAGTCTGAGTCAGAGGTGTCCCCCGAGGAGGATGAGCTGGAGCTGCTGGC